>NW_025883248.1:0-3647 GCF_002878395.1 Capsicum annuum
TTTTTTTGTGTATTTCTGAATTTTTGAAGATTTTCTATAACCCCAAATTTTCAACCCAAAACTTTTGAACCCCCTTTGCCTCTAAAATTTCGAACTCCAAAGAGAAAGAAGAGGAGAACCCATAAAGAAGAGGAGAGGCCAGTGAAAAAAAATTCCAAAATCCCCACAAAAAATCCCTTTTTCTTGCTCTAAAGAGAGCTACTTATAAAAGGGGATTGAGGGTTCATTTTTGAAATTCAAAAGATCCGGACTCTAACGAACTATACCTCTATTTTGATTTTCTTGAACGGAATTCCAAAAAGTGGCCAATAGAAATTGGTGGAAAGGGAATAATCTTCACAAGCCAATGAAAATACTCCACTTATGTATGAATTCATAAACCTCTATCCGAGAATTTTGGGATTTGAATGTTGGATGAGACACCTAAGTGTGTTTCTAGAAGATTCTTGGCATCTTCTTGTATCGATTCACGTGGAACGCGCGTGATCATAAAGAGGAAAACAAAAATGGGTTGCATTCGGGTGCTGCGTCCTATTTGAAGTCATCCGCACCTGTGGTTTTGATTTGAGATTTTCATCCTCTCAGATGCTCTCGACAATACTTCAAGCAAAAAGTGTTAGTGCTAAACATAATTCACGAAAGAGGTATGGAGTCTTTTACCATATCTCCACGTGAGTTGTGGCCTGAAAAGTGGAGTCATCTCTTCATATACCTGTTTGGAATGAAATAACCGGCAATACCAAACACATCAACCCTCTTGGTTGTTGTATAATTATGACATTTGTCGGTTGAATATGTCTTCAAAGTAGGTGTCCCTTTTGGACACCGGCGATACTTTATGCAGAATGGTCTCTACAACCGTGTAATCTTGTACTGGTGTGGCGACCCTTTGGGTACCTATATCATTTGTTGCATGTGGAATGATAACCTCTCCAGTTATCGCCGATGATCGATTTATAAATGTCCTTTAAATTATCAATCTTTGGATAATCTTACGCATTATTTGATATTAGATATGAGGCGACTTACAGATATCCTTTTGATTTCTAGCTTTTAGGTAATCCTGCACATTATCCCACTTTGAATAAGAGATGGCTTACAGATATCCCTCCAATCGCTAGCTTTCAGGTGTTCCTGCACATCATCCGACCTTGGATACAATATAACTTATAGATAATCTCTCAAATTGTTAGTCTTTGGGTAACATACACATAGTCGATCTTGGACATAACACGACTTATAGAGAACCCTTGACGTATCAATTTGATAATCTTGCATATTCTCCGGTAAGAATTTAGTTGCGACTTATGGATAACCTTGGAACTATCAATTTTTAGGCTATCTTGCACACTATCTGGTTAGGATGTTGTTGTGGCTTACGGATGACCTACAGGCTATCAACTCATAGGTGATCTTGTACACCATCCTATTTCAAATAATATGACTTATAGATGACCCTCAAATTGTCAATTTCTAGGAAATCTTATATATCATTCACCCTTAGATAGCGACTTAAAGGCATCCCTTCAAATTGTGTGCTCTCGATGCATTCAGATGTTGATTCATAAAATGATAAGATATCCTCGATGCCAGCATTTATGTCTTGCGTGTCAACAGATATAAAATGCTGATGATATCCTTGATGCCAGCGTTGTGTCTTGCGTGTCAACAGATATATTGAATGCTGATAATATCCTCGATGCCAGCGTTGTGTCTAGCGCATCAACAGATACTAAATAATGATGATATCCTCAACCCAGTGTTGTGTCTTGCGTGTCAACAGATATATTGAATGCTGATGATATCCTCGACGTCAGCGTTGTGTCTAGCGCGTCAATAGATATTGCATAATAATGATATACTCAACGCCAGTGTTGTGTCTTGCATGTCAATAGATATAAAATAATGATGGTATCCTCGACACCAGTGTTGTGTCTTGTGTGTCAATAGATATATTGAATGCTGATGATATCCTCGACGCCAGTGTTGTGTCTAGCGTGTCAACAGATATTGAATGATGACTATATCCTCGACGCCAGCATTGTGTCTTGCGTGTCAACAGATATATTGAATGCTGATGATATTCTCGACGCCAGTGTTGTGTCTAGCGCGTCAACAGATATTGAATGATGATGATATCCTCGATGCCAGCATTGTGTCTTGCGTGTCAACGGATATATTAAATGCTGATAATATCCTCTATGCCAGTGTTGTGTCTAGTCCGTCAATAGATATTGAATGACGATGATATGCAATGGCCCTCTTGGCAATGACATGCAATGGTTCTTCCGGTAAATTAAAAATAGTTTCTCCTGAAATCATTTGTCAGGGTCTTGCTTTCTAACATGTACCTGTACTCAAGGTAGACGATTAGTAGACACAAAGTCGCTTTTGCTAGCGACTATTTTTTTAGAAAAATTCTAAATACAATATTTGTAAAGAAGACGAGACACATTTGTTTGTCCTCCATGATCTCAAAAAATGAGATGGACAATTCGAAAGGTCGTCAATAAATGGGTGTTGAGCTGGTTTTTGGGATACCAAAAGTACCGTTACTAAGCCTTATATGCTCTGTCATGGCTCCCGACTTGCTTGGTGATTTTTCGAAAGAAACGCTCATTTTGTGTATCGATCCCTACATCCACAAAAAATGATTAGTTTGAAAGAAACTACTCTGTGTTGACCTCCTACGATCATTGATTTGCCCTCGCCATCTTTCAGGTATTTCATCATGTTGGGACTTCCACCCCTGACTCCCCTTCCTAATTGATGTCTAGGCAATCACTAAGTAAAAGATTTATATAGATTTTTTTCAAAGTACTCTTAATTTTTTAGAAAATAATTTCGAGAACTCCTGCAAAACTTCGAAAAATCTCTGCCAGTCATGTCATGTTCTAGCTCAACGACCATCTTTCTCTTGATTCTGACAATGTTCGATGTTTGACGGAGGATTTTTAGGGATTTAGCATTGTCGAGGCTCTCTACTAGAAGTTTTATCAAAGACGGAGATTCAATCTTCCTAGACTTTATCATCGTAGGTGACGATCCTCAAATCTCAACTTCGACCTCTAGTGTTGGGGAATTTGAAATATATTTGAATATATTAGTGGAAATTTTGAGGATCCCCTCAAAATTTCTGCCCCAGTTTAAAGTGGTCTGAGATGATATCATCTCGAGTGGATCTGAAGTCTTTGTTGGTCTTCATTCTCTTTGTTAGATGTTGATCTTCTCTTGTGAATTTTCGAGATTCTTTCTTGAAAATTCTGCCCCAGTTTCCATTTCCTGGGGTTATATGACCGAGCCGTTGGGGCGCCTACGTATCCCGTTGAAGCAGGAATCAGGTCAAACGCAGTTCAAGACTACACTAAGGATATATAGAAAAATCTAATAGGTTGACCAAAGCCGACATAGGCCGCTTACATATCTCATTCTTGAGAATTCAGGTCATCACATAGTTCATACATAAAAGGAAAGGATAAATTTTCCTATGGAATTGACCGAAGCCGACATAGGCCGCCTACGTATCCCTTTCTTGGGAATTCAGGTCAAATGTAGTTCGTACATAAAGGGAAAAGATAGATTATCCTAAGGGGTTGACCCAAGCCGACATAGGCCGCCTACGTATCCATTTTTGGGAATTCAGGTCA
>NW_025883249.1:0-2837 GCF_002878395.1 Capsicum annuum
TACTTAAATGTTTGGAATGGAACGCACGTGGTACTTGAAAAATAAAAGGCTAACTCGAGTAAGATGAACTCACAACACTTAGTGGGATTTTCCAAGGACGGAGGCACAAACCTCCTTTGGAGATGGATGGAAAAATGATTGGATTGGAGGGGGATGGACGAATCGGAGCGACAAAGGGCTGAATCTCAGTGGATCGTGGCAACAAGACCACTCTGCCACTTACAATACCCCATTGCGTATTTAAGTTCTCTGCATAGGATTCTACTCACCGCTCGATGGAAATTGTACTTCAGATAGGACACCGCAACCCTTTTGCCGCGGTGGCTTAGCCAATGACACGTGCCCTTGGGGGCTGAGGCCCCTACTATGGGTCAGCAAGTAGGCGGTGGGCACATGCATTGCTTCTAGCCTGGATTTTGACTTAGAGGAATTCATTCATAATCCAACACATGTTAGCTTCGCGCCACTGGCTTTTCAACCAAATACGATGACCAATTATGAGAATCAACGGTTCCTCTCGTACTAGGTTAAATTACTATTGCGACACTGTCATCAGTAGGGTAAAACTAATCTGTCTTACAATGGTATAAACTCAGATCACGTTCCCTATTGGTCGGTGAACAATCCAACACATGGTGAATTCTACTTCACAATGATAGGAATAGTCAACATCGAAGCATCAGAAAGCAATATCTCTATGAATGCTTTGCTGCCACAAACCAGTTATCCTAGTAGTAACTTTTTTGACACCTATAGCTTTGAATTTTAAAGGTCTAAAAGATCGTTAGGCCATGCTTTCATTGATCGTATTCGTACTGGAAATCAAAATCAAATGAGCTTTTACCTTTCTATTCCACATGACATTTCTATTCTTGTTGAGCTTATCTTCGGATACCTACTTTATCTTTTAACAGATGTGCCGCCCCAGCCAAACTCCCCACCTGACAATGTCTTCCGCCCGGATCGGCCCGCAGAGCAAGCCTTGGGTCCAAAAAAAGGGGCAGTTCCCTGCTTCCAATTCACAGAATAAGTAAACTAACGTTAAAAGTAGTGGTATTTCACTTTCGCCTTTCGGCTCCCACTTATACTACACCTCTCAATTCATTTCATAAAGTCGGACTAGATTCAAGCTCAACAGGGTCTTCTTTCCCCACTGACTTTGCTAAGCGCCTTCCCTTGGCTGTGGTTTGGAAGAATAGTAGACAAGGATAGTGGGAATCTCGTTAATCCATTCATGTGCATTTTTAATTAGATGACGAGGCATTTGGCTACCTTAAGAGAGTCATAGTTACTCTCGCTGTTTACCTGCGCTTTGTTAAATTTCTTCACTTTGACAATTAGAGCACTAGGCAAATATCACATTGCGTGAACATCCATTGGGACTATTGCAATTCTTTGTTTTAGTTAAACAGTCGGATTCCGCTTGTTCGTACCAGTTCTGAGTTGGTTGTTTGACGCGCGGGGAAAGCCCTCGAAGGAACCTTTCCCAGTATGTCCCCAGGCCAGCACGTGCCAACGCACTCTTGCTGCGGGAGCAGCTCGTGCAATACACCAACAACCAATGGGTTCGGGACTGGGACTCCCGTGCCCAGCCCTCTGAGTCAATCCTCTTCCCGAAGTTACGGATCCATTTTACCGACTTTCCTTTCCTACATTGTTCCATCGACTAGAGGTTGTTAACCTTGGAGACCTGATACGGTTAAAAGTGCGACTGGGAGTGGATGGAATTCGGTCCTTCATATTTTTAAGGGCTGTCGGGAGAGCATCGGATACCACGCAGCGTGCGCTGCTCTTCCAGCCTCTGGACCCTACCTCTGGCTGAGCCGATTCCAGAGTAGGCAGGCTATTAAACAAAAAAGATAACTCTTCCCAAGGCTCCCGCTGATGTATCCAGACTTCGTAATGTTGACGTCAACCGCCATATCTTGATTTAGGAATTGTAACCCAATTCCCTTTTGGAGTACGCACAAAATGCGCTACTATCGGGGTTCCCCCGACCTTTAGGATCGACTAACCCATGTACAAGTGTCGTTCACATGGAACCTCTTTCCTCTTTAGCCTTCAAAGTTCTCATTTGAATATTTTGTACTACCACCAAGATCTACACCGACGGCCGCTCTACCCAGGATCGCGCCCAAGGTTTTGCAGCGACCACCGTGCCCTCCTACTCATCGAGGCCTGGAACTTTCCCCAACAACCGGGTGTAGGTCGCGTACTTAGGAGCCATCTATTTTTAGGGTTAATTGATTTGGAAGGTGAGTTGTTACATATTCTTTAGTGGATTTCGACTTCTATGACCATCATCCTGCTGTCTTAATCGACCAACACCTTTTGTGGGATCTAGGTTAATGTGTAGTTTGGCACCATAAACTGACTTTCGGTTCATCCCATATTACCAGTTCTGCTTACCAAAAATATCCCACTTGGAGCTCTTGATTCTGTGGCGTGGCTCAGCAAAGCAGCCGCGCTGTCCTACCTATTTAAAGTTTGAGAATAGGTCGAGGGCATTGCGCCACTGAGGCCTCGAATCATTGGCTTTCCCCGATAGAAATTGCTCGTGAGTTCCAGCTATCATGAGGGAAACTTCGGAGGGAACCAGCTACTAGACAGTTCGATTAGTCTTTCGCCCCTATACCCAAGTCAGATGAATGATTTGTACGTCAGTATCGCTGCGGGCCTCTACCAGAGTTTTCTATGGCTTCGCCTCACTCAAGCATAGTTCACCACTTTTCGAGTCCCGATAGGTATGCTCACACTTGAACCCTTCTCAAAAGATCAAGGTTGGTAGGTGGTGCACCCCTCAGAGGGATCCCACCAATCAGATTCCTTGCGCCTTA
>NW_025883250.1:0-1044 GCF_002878395.1 Capsicum annuum
ACCATAAATGCTGTGCTATTAAAGATCAACATACTTTGTAAAATGTTAAAGTTGCTGTTTAATTAGTAGTCAATATTTTGCACCATTCCTGCTAATGTTTTAGTTCTGAAATCTCTCTTGATCAAATGTTTCAAAGATTGATGGATCAAGAATAGATAGCTGTCTCATCAATATATAGAAATAGGAGATTTCCCCTTATTCTTCAGAGATTCCCTCTCTATCTCTTTCGATCTATCAGAACAGATTAGGCTATCTATCAATCGATTTGAAAATAGCATGCTCAATCTCGCTTTCTGTTCATTTTCGCCACGAAAACATAGCTGCCATAATAAGAAGCAGGCGAAGCAGCTAGAAGTACTCGCTTTCACGCCCTTGAATTATTATTCACAAATGAATTGGGAAAGACAACAAAAAGATTCGATTCTGACTTCGTAGAGCCGGTGTTTTTGTTGCCTGCGCGTAGGGCCGTCCGCCACTCCCGTCCCGGGGCGCTAAGGGGCTTTTGTTTTTGGAACAGACGGCAGTGTTTTGCTGACGCCTCGAATCAAGCTTTTATTGTGACGCGCTATGCTTTCTGCCCTATTGCTAGTAGGTTGATGGGTCGCGCGCCCGGCACACATGTTTTGGCCTTGTGTGTCCATAACTCAAAATAGGTGACCTAACGGCCGCCGCACAACTAAACATATCAATAGTCAGCAGTTTCATATGAGCTACTGAGGAGTGAGGATATATATATCATTATTGTCTAGACAGCAAGTTTTAAAACTAAAGCCAGAAAAATGTTAGAAGTTATGCACTTGGTAAAGTCAGAAAAATGTTAGAAGTTATGCACTTTATATATAAGAATAGTAAAAGTCAGAAATATTTTTGTTGACTTATGTTGAAGGGATATTTTTCTAATAGTTTAAACTTTAATCTGACGAGACAGTACACATATTTCAACACAAACACATCATAGGATCTCGGTCGGCCCACATATATATATATATATATATATATATATATATATATATATATATATATTTATGTAAGAATAGTAAAAGT
>NW_025883251.1:0-1111 GCF_002878395.1 Capsicum annuum
CGCAATGATAGAGCTTCAGGTATAAGAATTAGATCATGCAAATTTCTGTTGGTGCAAGCTTAATAACGATCATGAGTGTGGTTGGTGGGTAATCTTCATGGTCACGTCGGCATGCCCTAGAAATGCTTCGCAATCGTGTAAGTCATGGTCACGATCGCGCAAGGATAGAGCTTCAGGTATAAGAATTAGATCTTTGGGACATGGTATTTTCCTTCTATTCTGAAGCTTGGAAGCTCGGACTGATATGATCTTAACCTAAACAATTAATAAAATCTTAACAAATAAATGAAATAACAGGATTGAGCTTGGGAGCTGAGACTAAAACGGTTTTGAATAACAGGATTGAGTATCTTTTAGAGAGAACCATATCTTCTTTTAAAACCCAATTCAATTTTTCAAAAGTAGAGCAATTTTCTTAATTTTTACGATCTCTACAACTTGATTTTCTTGAAAACAAGATTTGATTTTCTATCATTTTTTGCTCTGAAGCTGCTCAAATTTTTTTTGTTATGTTTCTTCAAATACGATGCAATTTCTTGTTTGCTCTACTCGTGGCTGCATCCAACCTCTGGATCAATTTGTTGATTTTTTTTTCCAGATTTATAGATTGTAAATTGGTTGGATTCTTTTTTTTTATTAGGTAAACAATTTCATTAATCACAGGTCCAAACTAGGTCGTATACAAGCAGTTTACCTAAAAGTAAAGAGCCTACAACATGACATGGCTCTCTACAAAAGACACCCAATCCTCTATACAACCTGCCAAAAATAAATAAGGGGGTGGTTGGAGATGGAGGGGGGGAGGGTTGAAGAAGAAGGAGGAAGTGGGGGAATGGCGTGGGTTACCTTTTCTCTTTTCTATTTTTTTTTAATACATACATAATATACATATTAGTGGGGTTCCCTTTAAAAAAAAAATTAATGTGGCTCTTACGTGGCAATGATGTGGTGCTTACACGACAATGATATGGCACATGTGTAATGCACTCTCCATTGTGAGAATGGTATTATAGTGTTAGGGTGGTATTTAATTCTCTTGAAAGTTGTTTAGGGGTATCTAAATGTTTGTAAAGTTAAAGTGCTAAAGTTCAGACGTATAAGATTAGAGGTG
>NW_025883252.1:0-2693 GCF_002878395.1 Capsicum annuum
AGGGATTTTACTTTCTATTCAGGACCCTCCTAAAAATTAGGATTTTACTTTCTGTCTAGCATCCCTCTGAAAAATAGGACTTTACTTTCTATCCAAGACCCTCTTGGAAAATGGGATAGTACTTTATATTCAGGACACTCCTGAAAAATGGGACTTTACTTTCTGTTCAGGAACTTCCTGGAAATAACAAATTTACACAATGTTCAGGACCCTCCTGAAAAAATAGAATTTAACCTTCTGTTCAGGACCCTCCTGAAAAATGGGATATTACTTTATGTTCATGGCCCCCATGAAAAATGAGACTTTACTTTCTGTTCAGGACCCTACTTAAAAATGGGATTTTACTTTCTATTCAGAACACGCCTGAAAAATAGGATTTTACTTTTTATTCAGTACCCTCCTAAAAAATGAGATTTTACTTTTGTTCAGTACTTTCCTGAAAATTGGTATTTTACTTTTTGTTCAAGACTTTCTTGAAAAATTGGATTTACTTACAAATCAGGACACTCCTGAAAAATAGGATTTTACTTTCTGTTCATGAAACTCCTCATAAATGGGGATTTACTTTCTTTTTAGGACCCTCCTGAAAAATAAGATTTTACTTTCTATTCAGGACCATCTTGAAAAATAGGATTTTACTTTTTATTCAAAACCCTCCAAATAATGGGACTTTACTTTCTGTTCAGGACCTTCTTAAAAAGTGGGACTTTGTTTTCTGTTCAGGACCCTCTTGAAAAATGATACTTTACTTTTTGTTCAGGACCCACCTAAAAAAAAGGATTTTACATTTTTTCAGCACCCTCCTGGAAAATGGGAATTTGATTTCTGCTTTGGATGCTCCTGAAAAATGGGGCTTTACTTTCTATTCAGGACCCTCCTGAAAAATGAGATTTAACTTTCTGTTCAGGACCCTCCTGAACAATAGCAATTTACCTCCTATTTGGGATGATCCTGAAAAATAGGATTTTACATCTACTCAAGACCCTCCTATAAAATAGTATTTATCTTATGTTCAGGACCCTAAAAAAATGGGATTTTACCTTCTGTCAGGACCCTTCTGAAAAATAAAATTTTACTTGTGTTCAGGTTTCTCTTTAAAAAAGGGATTTTACTTTCTATTCAGGACACTCTTGACAAATGGGATTTTACTTTCTGTCCAGGATCATTCTGAAAAATGGGACTTTACTTTCTATCCAAGACCCTCCTGGAAAAAGGGACTTTACTGTCTGATCAGGACCCTCCTATAAATAGAAATTTACTATCAATTAAGGACCCTCCTAAAAAATACAATTTTACTTTCTATTTCGGACACTCTTGAAAAATGGAATTTCACTCTATGTTTAGGACCCTTCTAAAAATGGGATTCTACTTTCTTATCAGCATCCTCCTAAAAAATGGCATTATTTTTTGTTCAGAACCCTCCTGAAAAATGGGACTTTACTTTATGTTCTGGAACCTTCTGAAAAATGGGACTTTACTTTTTCTTCACGACCCACCTTAGAAATAGGATTTTACTCTATGACCAGGTCCCTCCTGAAAAATAAGACTTTACTTTATGTTCAGGACACTCCTGAAAAATAGGACTTTACTTTCTGTTCAGGACCCTCCTGGAAAATTCAAATTTACACTATGTTCAGGTCCCTCCTGAAAAATAGAATTTTACCTTCTGTTTAGGACCCTCCTGAAAAATGGGATATCACTTTATATTCATGACCCTCCTGAAAAATGATACTTTACTTTCTGTTCAGGACCCTCGTGGAAAATAGGATTTTACTTTCTATTCAGGACACTCCTGAAAAATAGGATTTTACTTTTTTTCAGGACCCTCCTAAAAAATAGGATTTTACATATATGCAGGACCCTCATGAAAAATAGAATTTTACTTTCTGTTCAGTACCCTCTTAAAAAATGAGATTTTACTTTCTGTTCAGGACCATCCTAAAAATGGGACTTTACATTTGTTCAGGACCCCCCTGAAAATGGGACTTTAGTTTTGTTCAGTACTTTTCTGAAAATTAGTATTTTACTTTTTGTTCAGGACTTTCTTCAAAAATTGGATTTACTTACTATTCAGGACCCTTCTGAAAAATAAAACTTTACTTTTTGTTTAGGACTCTCCTGAAAAAAGGGAATTTACTCTGTTCAGGATCCTCTTGGAAAATGGGATTTTACTTTCTATTCAGGACACTCCTAAAAAATAGGATTTTAAATTTTTTTCAGGACCCTTCTGAAAAATGGAATTTTACCTTCTATTCAGGACCCTACTGAAAAATGGGATATCACTTTATATTCATGACCCTCCTGAAAAATGAGACTTTACTTTCTGTTCAGGACCCTCTTGGAAAATGAGATTTTACTTTCTATTCAGGACACTCCTGAAAAATAGGATTTTACTTTTTGTTGAGGCCCTTCCTGAAAAATGGGATTTTACTTTATATACAAGACTCTCCTGAAAAATAAAATTTTACTTTCTGTTCAGCACTCTCTTGAAAAATGGGATTTTACTTTCTGCTTAGGACCCTCCTGAAAAATGGTTCTTTACTTTTTTTCGGGACCCAGCTGAAAATGGGACTTTACTTTTGTTCAGGACTCTCCTAAAAATTGGTATTTTACCTTCTGTTCAAGACCTTTCTGTAAAATAGGATCTTACCTTCTGTTCAGGACCCTCTTAAAAAAAGGGATTTTACTTTCTA
>NW_025883253.1:0-2231 GCF_002878395.1 Capsicum annuum
AATTGAACCACACGGGTCTACTAGAAAAGAAAAAATCGAATCACAAGGATCTATTGTACGTAGCTTTACTCTATATTTCTATAAGAGATTATAATTGCAGCTCAAACTTGTGACCTTCAGATTATATGATAACAACTTTACTGATCACACCAAACCTCCCTTCATGGGAACAGGTACTCCCAATAGTTTTATTTGAACTCTCCTTCAGCATCTCAAGGTGCAGATGACCAACACCAATATCAACAAACTCATCATGCATTTCATTCCACTCTATGTTTGGGTCCCACATTGCGTTGGTTTTTACATTCGAGATTTTACTTGGCGGATATATGCTCAATGGTGGAATATAGCTTCTCTAAATATACTTTTGACTATACTTTTCAAGCGGTTTCTAGAATTAGTATGGCGTTAGATCAAATTTTTTATAGTGATTTAATTCTAGTTTCAGCGAACAATTGACGAATATCACAATCATTATTCCATTCAAACATTTATAACTTTACCTATGCATAATACATTATTACCTACACACTCAAAACCTTCTACAACATAGAAAACCCTAATTCCTAAAAAGGGGCAAAACCTTCCTAGGAATATTTATAGTACTCTTTTGCAAAAGAGTTTATTAGGACACACCAAACAGGAAAATTAGAAATTGACTAGTCCATAGTCTTATTATTCTTGCATATTTTTATTAGGACATAACAAAGAGGAAACTGGGGATTGATGACTAGCAATAGTACTTGGTCTTATTATTCTTATATATTCTTATTTTATTATGCATCCAAGATAATCTATTGGGGTTTAAGTTCTTGAAATTCACTATCAGTAATCCCAACAGTTTCATCCTCAGTTTCCTTGATCATCATCTCAAGGAGTATATCAGTACCAATATCAGCATACTCAGTTGGCATTTTGTCCCAATCTAGGGTTGGCTCCCAATCAACCTTTTTTATTACATCTTTGATTTTATCAAACAAAATCTTACTTTCTTCTGCCGTTAAATGCATTCCATCCCTGCACAAATAAAATTCAAACTCCACCATTTAATATTAAATTCTTTCAAGAAAATACTTAAACGCACAAGGTAATTACGTATATATCTCTTAGTAAGTATGTATTATAAATTAGTATTCCATAAAAAAGGAAAATAACATTTGTTTATTTTTAAAAATGCTTTTTGTTAAAAGTATTTTTCTAACAAATATTTTTTAAGAGTAAAAATTTGCAAAATACTTTCGTTAATTTGTGTTTGGTCAAGGTTCCAAAAGTTTCTAAATACTCTTTTTTCTCAACTAACGTCTAATATACAGTTTCTTATACTACTCAAAAGGATTTTGTAGACACATTTTATGCACTTTTAACTTCTCAAAACTTGACTAAACAGACTGAAATTCACTAATTATGTAAGAAAAAATGACACTGTCGGAGCACATATATACTACTTAGTTTCCTTTTGTGCAAAAAGATTTATGATAATATAATAAAACCAAAATTAAAGAGTACTAGTAGAAAATTTGATTACCAAAAGACACCAGGTTTTTCGTAAAGGGTTTAGAAGAAATTGATAACTGGAACGCCTAATTCTTGGCCTAATTTAACACTTACTTCTGCGTATTTTCAACCGACATCATTTGATCTACCTCAGTTATCCCTGATCAGAATAGAAATAGGTATAAAATATCAGTTATCTCTTTATTTTTAAAATTGGATAAGAAAAAATAGGTATGTATTTTCATTTTAAATGAACAAGTAAACATGAAAGGAGTTAGTAATTGTTGAGGTTAATCACCCATAGGTTTTAAGAATTTGTTCCTCTTTAACTGCAGGAGCACTTAGCATAATTAGACGAGTCTTATCTGAAAGGCCTTGCAAGTAAAAGATTTCAAATAATGATAAGCCTATACTGTTCCACATAGATAAAAACTTTAACTTATTTGCATTCTATATTAATATAAAAAATAAATATGTATAATATCTGTTTTCACATAAAATGATAAATTATTGTTAATTAATAAGCATTGAAGTACTTAATTATAGTAAATCAATATGATTTGATGTAAAGTTGTACCTATTTAATGCGAATAAGTATTTATTTGTCAAATTTTAACTTTAAAGGTTTCATACATACCTTGATATGATGTGCAAGCTTCCTCATGTTTTCAACATATTCATGAAGAGGACCATGACTACTATTAGGAAAATCGGGATCTTGTGAATCGTTTCCACCA
>NW_025883254.1:0-1837 GCF_002878395.1 Capsicum annuum
AAAGAAATATAATGAAATAAAATAAAATAAAATAATAAAGAATAAAACAAATCTATATATATATATATATAATATTAAAAATGTGAAGACCCTTAGAACAGTGATTTGAACATTTTGTCCTTTATTAAAAGTCTTTGCAATAGACAAAATAGTCTTTTCATTTTTTTTTATTATTTTATGATATTAAATATTACTATAGTAAAAATATTTCCCAATAAAATAGGCTTGGTACAAAAAAAATTCAAAAATATTTTTTGCAATGTCTAATATAATTGGTAAAATAACCTTTCCATTTAAAATAGATGTGATAAAAAAAAAGGAAAAATAAACCTACTTAATCTGTTTTTAAGGTAATAGTGCCAAAACTTCCGGTGCATCTTCTTTCCTCTAAAGTTAAGTTGGAGTCTTTCTTTTTGTACCAATTGTGTTGCTATTTATTTAATATATAATTGCATAGGTGTTAAAAATATTTAAACCTAAACATGCAAATAAGAAATTTAAAACCCAATATATCTGCATCTACGTCTACATCTATATTTACAAGATATTTAAAATGTAAAGAATATTAGAAAAGTGATTTGAAGTTGCCTCTCATTAAAAGGCAATATACAAAATATTTTTTTACTCATTAAATTATTCTCCGAATCTATAGGACTTTCAAATCAAATAATATATTACTTATATTTTTTTTTTTTACTTATTTTTTACTTAACACAAAGTATTACATTGATTGTAGAATCCAATAAAAGTGAGACCTACTTTGACGTTGGTTTCGATTTTAGTGTAATTATATAGTAAGAATCATATTTATGAGAGAAAATCAAACTCTCTATACATTCATTACTATATATTCCGTCTACGTTTGTCGCTAATTTGTGTAGCTTAATTTGATAAATTGTTCGTCTACTTCTCTTTCTTTTTACTCGTGATTTGATCAGTTCTCAGATATCAACACTTCAAAGCTATGTTGTTTGTATGTATTCAAGTTGATGGTAGTTGATTATCTTCGTCCGATAAAGAGAAAGAATAACATTTACAACATTGTTATTAAAGAGTTTTTTTTAAGAGGAGATTATTCTGTTAATTAATTTGTGTTTTCAATATTAGTTTTTCAATAAGCAAGTTCACTTGATCAAACTATATTAAATGTTATTTTTTTTGTTATAGTTTTATTTATCATTTGATTTATTAATACTTGTAATTGTTAATTTTCGCTATGACGTGCCCTGAAGGAAGATTATTTTCAATTCGTTTGATTTTTGTGTGTTTTGCTTCTATTAAAGCAAGCAACATCCCTTGTCGTGCTGACTTTATGCTATGGACATCCATAAAGTTGTGTGTGCTTCCTGCATTCTTTCCTTCTACATTCTTAGTCACTATTATATTGACTTGTGAGCATCATTATTGATGTTTCTATGTAGATTGTGCTAATATAGCTATTTGAATTAATTGGGTTTTCATTACATTTTATAAAAACTTTTTGTTGTCTTCCACAACCCAATCTATTCATTGTATTTGTTTTTTTATTTTCTTTTATTTTTGAGAAAATTCATAAAAATCCCCCTAACTTGTCTGCTCAACTCACTTTAACACTTAACCTTAACTTCCGTTTATTTACCCCTCTTAATAACTTTAAAGTGAATTAAATTCACCCCAATATATATATATATATATATATATAATTAAATATATATATATAATTAAAACAAAATCAAGAACCCACTTCATCTTCTTCTTTTACCCACCCCATTCCCATCACCCCCTCCCCACCCCTCCCCACCATCATCATCAATTATCTTACACCTTTTCTTCAGCTTTCAAAGTCTTCCTTCAATAT
>NW_025883255.1:0-2264 GCF_002878395.1 Capsicum annuum
GTTGATGTTTACTAGGGTCTACAATTATGAACTCTATGATTTTTATAATGTGCTAATATCTATCATGTCTAAAAAATTTTGAATTTAGACAATCGTTATAGAAATATTTCTTAATTATATTTTAAAACTGTTTAAATATGTTGTTCGATTTTTTTAAATATAAAAATAAAATTACGTAGTTAAAGTTCATATTAATAACAAATATAATTAATGATTCACCAGTTAATAATTATATTTTTAATTCACCAGTTAACAAATATAATAATTAAAGTACGTAGAATCGCAAGACCATAACATTAACGTGTGACTTTCTTGAATTGATGTTTAACCAGTATCGACTTTTTTTTAACTATATGATTTTTATTTTGTGTCGATATCTATCATGTCTAAAGTAATTTGAGCTTTGACTATCACTATTGAAATATTTTTAAATTATATTTAAATAAAATCAAATTTGTATTTTAAATTTATATAAACATAAAAATTAATATAGTTCATTAATTAGAAGTCATATGTATTAGTAAAAATATAAATAATGGTTCCTACGCTATCAAATCGGCGTAACATAGTGACGCAAGACTACAACATCAATGTGTGACTCTCTTAGGTTATTGTTGATTAAAGTCGACACTTATGAACTATATTATTTTTATAACTTGTCAATGTCTATCACGTCTAAAGTGTTTTAAGTTTTTATTATTTTTATTAAAATATTTTCATACTATATTAAAAATTGTTTAACTATGCAAACTTTTAGTTTTAAAACTCGTAAATAATTTTTATTCTTTTCTTTATGTATTTTTCTTATCATTTATATATAATTTAAGTTAAGATTAACATAGGATAATTTTTTTTATCAACTAAGAAAATTTTTATGAGAAATTTTCAAATGTTATGTGACTTCTTTCCTCTGTACTTCTAAAAGTAGATAGAAAAGATTTGAAATGAAAAAAAAAAATCATTTGAATTATCATGAGAAAAATTATAGCATAATTAAAATTGTACAACTGAATTCATAAAAAAATAATTAACTTTTTGTATTGGAAATTTCGATAATTGCTTATTTTATGTAATACTAAACTACAAATCAGATTTCAACAAAAATAAAAAACTAAAATTTATTCAAAATATTGACAGGTTTTAATATATAAAATAAAGAGATATAAAATTTAAAATTAAATAATAAAAATAAAAATTATTTATAGGATAAAATGCATAATTAAGTAGATATGATACATAAATATATAATGTTAGATTTAAAATTTCAGATAATACTACTTTGGTCACACCAATTTTGGATATATGAGAATATAATTAATTAATTTAATATTTTTATTTTTATCCTACATTATTCTTTTCAAGCAATAAATACTATGCAATCATATTTATGAAAATGATGTTAATTTGTCAATTCTCATGTATTGAGATAGTTTCCAAAAATGCATAATTAAGTAGATATGATACATAAATATATAATGTTAGATTTAAAATTTCAGATAATACTACTTTGGTCACACTAGTTTTGGATATATGAGAATATAATTAATTTAATATTTTTATTTTTATCCTACACTATTCTTTTCAAGCAATAAATACTATGCAATCATATTTATGAAAATGATGTTAATTTGTCAATTCTCATATATTGACATAGTTTTCAATGTATTAGGAAAGAGTAATAAAATAAGGATTTTAAATTTAAGATGAAAGGGGCAAAAATGTCCAAAAGAAAACTACTTTATAGTATGAATAAGATTTATCACTATTATGGCCAAATTATGGCCAAATTTTATGGCCAAAAGGATTTATCACTATTGTTTTTGGCCATAAAATTTGGCCATAATTTGGCCATAATAGTGATAAATCCTATTCACACTATAAAGTAGTTTTATTTTGGACATTTTTATCCCTTTCATCTTAAATTTAAAATTCTTATTTTATTACTCTTTCCCAATACATTGAAAACTATCTCAATACATGAGAATTGACAAATTAACATCATTTTCATAAATATGATTGCATAGTATTTATTGCTTGAAAAGAATAGTGTAGGATAAAAATAAAAATATTAAATTAACTAATTGTATTCTCATATATCCAAAATTAGTGTGACTAAAATAGTATTATCTGAAATTTTAAATTTAACATTATATATTTATGTATCATATCTACTTAATTATGCATTTTTGGAAACTATCTCAATACATGAGAATTGACAAATTAACATCATTTTCATAAATATGATTGCATAGTATTTATTGCTT
>NW_025883256.1:0-1135 GCF_002878395.1 Capsicum annuum
ATCAGTGAAAACATCAACATGGACACCATACAAATAGTGTCTCCAGATTTTCAAAGCAAACACAACAGCAGCCAACTCAAGGTCATGGGTGGGGTAATTTTTCTCATGGGGTTTCAACTGTCTAGAAGCATAAGCTATCACCATACACTTCTACATCAAAACGCAATCCAACCCAACTCTTGAAGCATCACAGTACTCCACAAAACCATCAACACCATCAGGCAAAGCCAAAACAGGGGCTGAAGTGAGTCGAGTCTTCAACTCTTGAAAACTCTTCTCATAAGATTCGGACCACAAGAACTTCACTTTTTTTGGGTCAACCGAGTCATAGGAGATGCTATAGAGGAGAAACACTCAACAAAACGGCGGTAATAGCCAGCTAAAATCAAGAATCTTTGGATATCAGTCGGAGAAATAGGTCTTGGCCAATTTCTAACAGCTTCGGTCTTTTGGAGATCAACTCTAATACCCTTGGAAGAAATGATATGACCCAGAAAAGCAACTGACCTTAGCCAAAACTCACACTTACTGAACTTGGCAAACAACTTGTGATCTCTAAGGGTTTGCAAGACAGTTCAGAGATGATCAGAATGTTCATCCTCACTATGGGAGTACACCAGTATATCATCGATGAATACTATGACAAACATATCTAGATATGGTCTGAACACTAGATTCATGAGGTCCATGAAAGCTGCTGGGGAATTAGTTAACCCGAAAGACATAACAAGAAATTCAAAATGGCCATAATGAGTTCGGAAAGTGGTTTTCTGGATGTCACACTCCCTAACTTTGAGTTGATAATAGCCGGAACGAAGGTCTATCTTTGAGAAATAACTTGTACCTTACAATTGGTCAAACAAATCATCTATTCTCGGAAGGGGGTACTTATTTTTGATGGTGACTTTATTCAGTTGGCGGTAATTAATGCATATACGCAATGAGCCATCTTTCTTTCTCACAAACAACACAGGAGCACCCCAAGGAGAAACACTGGGCCTTATGAAACCCTTATCTAGTAGATCTTTGAGTTGCTCTTTCAACTCCTTAAGTTCTGCAGGGACCATATGGTAAGGAGGAATAGAAATGGGTTGAGTATCAGGAAGAAGATCAATCCCGAACTCTATCTCTCTAT
>NW_025883257.1:0-1296 GCF_002878395.1 Capsicum annuum
ATATACCCAGTGTAATCCCATATACATACATTACCCCTACTTAGAGATAGAGAGGTTGCTTCCCATAGACCCTCTACCTAAAGTATGACTAACTAAAGTGTGTATTTATATTACAAGTAGTCAACAAACTTGAGCATAGTTTTATAATATCTCACAACTCCAATTCAACATTAATTGAACATGAAAGGAGGAGGTACATAAAAGCAGAAGCTAAACTACTCACTTGTTTGTCATTGATAATATGGTTTTGGGCTATAACAGTGTCTATAAGTTTGTCATTGATAATATGATTTTTGGCTATAACAGTGTCTACAACGGTTGGATCTGCATAAGTGGTGAACGCAGAACCCCTGGGTATACCTGTATGCCTATTTTTCATAATCACCAAGTCTATTATCTCTCCATACCTCTCAAATTACGTAACAAATTATTCTACCAAAATCCAATTTTCATTAACACTCTCGTCAGTATGTCAAAAACCCACTACAAAAAAAAAATAGTAATAATACATTAAAACAATGAAGAAGAAGAGCAAAGTAACTACTTTGTTTAAATGAAATGAAGGATTAAGATTCTTGTTACCTGAAGACCGAAAGTATGTCTTTTGTGTTCTTATCTCAATTCTCAGCAACAACAAACCGTACAACATCCGATAAACTCAGTATGAGTGCGGCAAGTGCTGCAGGGCCTAATGGATATTCTGGTATATTTTTTCATAGTTGCTGGGATATTATTCAAAATGATATTAAGAGCTATGTTCAGGATATCAATCACTGGCCAACTCTGTGTCTCACAATAAAGAAGCTCAGGCCATTTCAAAAGGTACATCAGGTTACTTGGAGCTTCCCTCAAGCTGACTAAATTAAAATCACTACAGACGGTAGTAACTTACTTGAAAGTGGTAAGGCTGGTATTGGTGGAATTGTATGGAATAGTCGAGGCAATATGGTTATGGTATTTTCCATTTCTGTCAGTTGTAGTAGCAGTAATATGGCAAAAGCGTTGGCAGCCGAGTTTGGAGTGAAATGGTGTGAATATCAATGATACACTAATTTCACTCTCGAGCTAGACTCCACGATCATAACGAACATGCTGAACAGCAATCTTGTCACTAATATGAAGCTGAAAGAAGTTGTGGACAACATCAAAAGTATCAACAATAGAATTGGGATTCAAGTAACTCACTGTTTTTGGGAGGGGAATCAAGTTGCTGACTGGTTAGCCAAATTGGCTTCCACCTCTACGCAGATTCTTATCACTCAGTCCCTTTCTCATCTTCCTAGACAGGCTAGAGGC
>NW_025883258.1:0-770 GCF_002878395.1 Capsicum annuum
TCCATTTTATAATTCAATTAAGGTCTATTTTCCATTTTCAAAGACCCTTTCTTTTTCATGAAGAATTAGAGATTTGGGATTACTTCTACTGCTGGAGTTTCATAACCAAAATAGGTAAAAATGGAAACTTTGTATGTTTCTAAGTGTTTCTTTGAGCTTGTGAACTTGCTTTAGTAGTCAAAGTTAGCATCTTTTGGTTGATTGTTTATTGTATTGTGAATAAATTTCATTCTTTATCCACTTTATATGAGATTATAGTTAACTAGGTTTTCTGTAACATAATTTGTGGTGTTCTTTAAGGTTGTGGTCTAGTGGTCAATGAATTGAGACGAGCACCGTGAGGTCACAGGTTCAAATCTGATAAATATTAGGTGATTGATTTTCAAGTCTTGATGGATAGAGTTACCTGACACCTATTGTTGGTGGGAGGTAGTAGGTATCCCGAGGAATTAGTTGGTTACTGGTGGGAGTTGATAGGTATCTCATGGAATTTGTTGGTTACTGGTGGGGGGTGATAGATATCTCGTGGACTTTGTTGGATACTGGTGGGACTTGGGAGGTGGTAGATATCCCGTGGAATTAGTTGGTTATTGGTGGGAGGTGGTAGTTATCTCATGGAATTAATTGGTTACTGTTCGGAGGCAGTAGCTTTAAGGGAATTAGTTGGTGAGGTTGTAGGTATCTTGTGGAATTAGTTGAGGTGCGTCCAAGCTGACCTGGACACCACGATTATCAAAAAAAGAATCTGCCTTTTTTTTGGGGGGGGGGGG
>NW_025883258.1:870-1180 GCF_002878395.1 Capsicum annuum
GGGGGGGGGGGGTTGATACATAGGGAAGTTTTCAGTTTACAACTTCTGGAAAAGATTTTTTTTTTTTTCTTTTAGGCATTTCAAGCTTTAGTATTTTCCATTAGGAGTGGTATTTCTCGCTATTCTTGGACCAAAACTGAGGATTATTAAGGTTCAGGAGTATATAAAACCGACTGAGTTTTTCTCTCACTTGAGCCTAAGTGTGGTGTCTCTAGAAAAAAAGGCAGTCCGGTGCACTAAATCTCACGCTATGCGCAAGGTTCGGGGAAGGGCCCCGCCACAAGGGTGTATTGTACGCAGCCTTACCTTG
>NW_025883259.1:0-2343 GCF_002878395.1 Capsicum annuum
ACGTCGTATATCATGCACTATGTCCTCCATCGATCAGTCTGGTATGTCGTAGACTTTCACGTTTATTATCGCATTGACTGATATCATTATTATGCGTAGACCACGGTGATCTATGTACATAGTTATAGACCATCACTTGGATGTAGTTAAAAAATAATTAAATAAATTATAAATAAATATGGTGTGGATTTCTACACATGTTAAGGAGTGTAAACAAGTCACATAATCATATTAGAGATTAGACAAATTAGGAAGGGTGAATTAAGAAGTGTGTGGATGGGTAGTGGTTGAATGCTCAATATCGTAAGAGTAATGTTTCTCAAAGCATAAGCATGTATTGAGGATGATAAATGTTTTACCACTATCAGTTGCACAAACTCTTTTGATTTAGGGGTGGTGATGAAAGAAATATGTGGAATATGTAGGCATCAAATACAATACATATCCTATATACATACTTATGCTTTGTTTAAACATTACTCTTACGATATGGAGTATTCAACCACTACCCATCCACACACTTCTTAATTCACCCTCCCTAATTTGTCTAAGCTCTAATATGATTATGTGACTTGTTTACACTGCTTCATATGTGTAGAAATTCACACCACATTTATTTATAATTTATTTAATTATTTTTTAACTACATCCAAGTGATGGTCTATAACCTTGTACATAGATCATCGTGGTCTACGCCTAATCATGATATCAGTCAATGCGATAATAAATGTGTAAGTCTACAATACACTATACTGATCGATGGATGACATAGTTCATGATCAACGACAGTCTATTAAGTGTATCACCAGTCCAAGATCATCTATTTAAATCATTTTTAATGTAATTTTTTTCTTCCACCGGCACCAAAACATGTGATTATCCATTTAAATCATATTATATTTAATTATTTTCTTCCACCAGCCCCAAAACATGTTACTATTATCTATTTATTTATTTTTTTAATTTAATTATTCAATTTTAACTACCTCCACATGATGGTCTATAGATGTGTACATAGATCACGGTAGTCAACGTATAATCAGGATATCAGTCGATGCACTAATAAAGATGTAAGTCTATGGTAAACTATACAAATCGATGACTGACATAGGTCATGATCTAGGACAATCTATTTAGTGTCACCACCAGTTCAAAAGAGAAAAATTACTTTTCCAACGGTAAAAAATGACTACTTTTGTAAGCTATCAGTGTGAACACTTTTTTTTTACTTCATATATAAGGTGTACATCCCTCCTTATTTTATTTCACCAACTTTATTTTATTTTTAAAAATTCTACAATGTCGCAAGTATCTCAATCATCCAATTCTAAAAATACTCTAATTTGTCATTGTGGGAATGCGGCTGTCTTGAGGACGTCACGCACGGATTCAAATTCAGGTCGCAAATTTTATAATTGTGCAATTGCAAAGGTGAGGAGTGCGTGTTTTTTTTTTAAAAGTTAAGTTGATGGTTATGTAATTATTGTTTTTCCTAGGATAATGACGCATGCTCGTTTTTCAAATGGCTTGATGAGCTATCACCTCCATTCATTCCATCAACGTTTATTTCGGGACTTGAGACATCAAATTTTTAAGGTTTGGCAAAATTTAATCTGTTACAAAGGCTCCAACAATGAGAAGAAAATAAAAATTTTCTCATGACTTTGTTCAAAGAAGCCGAAGAACAGAAGGATCACTTTAAACTATTGCTACATGACACCCAAATAGAGAGGGATCAACTAAAACAAAAATTGATTTTGGCCGAAAAAAGAGAGAATGTCCTAAAAATGATGTTATGTGTTATAATGATAGTATTCGTTCTTTGGAAAAGTGTAACATGGATGTAGTGATATTGAATAAATAATAATAGTTCTACTTTTGTATAATGTTAAATACTATTTTTGATAGAACCATAATCGATAAAACAACACGTCAACTTAAATTCGACCAGCAGGGTAATGATAGACTATGCATACGGTATATGGAATATTAAGTATGCATTTTATGATATCAAGCATACAATGTACCAACTATGGCCACACCCTGCATATTCAAATTCCATGCCACAACTCAGTTTGATAGAAACAGATTTAGCTCAGAATCATAACAAGTTTCATAAAATAAAAGAATAATTATCATATCCTACCACCAGATCCTTCAAACTTCATATTTGTGAAATAAAAAAAAATTTCATATCCTAACAACTCGTCATTTAACAACAAATTAAACATCTTAGCATTTAAATGTCTCTTTCCCTAAGTTCCTCATCAACACAAGTGTTACTGTTGATTTCATCAACAATGTCCATGACCACATCCGTTTGGACAGCTTCAACTTCTTTTT
>NW_025883260.1:0-2009 GCF_002878395.1 Capsicum annuum
CATGTTGGTTATGATCGTGGAGTCTAGTTCGAGAGTGAAATTAGTGGATCCTTGATATTCACACCATTTCACTCCAAACTCGGCTGCCAACGCCTCTGCCATATTACTGCTACTACAACTGACAGAAATGGAAAATGCCATAACCATATCGGCTCGACTATTCCATACAATTCCACCAATACCAGCCTTACCACTTCCATGTAAGTAACTACTGTTTGTATTAATTTTAATACAGTCAGCTTGATGGAAGCTCCAAGTAACCTGATGTAACTTTTGAAATGGCCTGAGCTTCTTTATTGTGAGACACAGAGTTGGCCAGTGATTGATGTGTTTCAAGTCTTTAAAATATTTCATCATTACAGATTTGATAAAAGCAAAATCTTGATATATCATCTTACTGTAGCAGAAGTGTCTTTGGCCTCCAAATTTACAAGAACACCATTGTTTCCAAATTTCCCAACAAATGATACTAGGAGTGATCTTCAATAAAATTTTATGGATATCATTCTCTAGTCTTACACTCCACCAAGTGTTAAAGATGTCGACAATTGGTTGATTTACATGTTGAATTCCAAAGGGATTTCCCATGCTATTCCTTATGTGCTTTACTGCATCACCTTGCAAAAAACATGATGCATAGTATCATTTTATACAATCCTACAACAAAAGCAATCACTTTGTGAGTTAATATTGAATTTAATGATGACGTCATTAAAAGGTAATCTCCTTTTAATCATCCTCCACGCTAGAAAAGAGATTTTAAAAAGAACTCTATTATGCCAAAGATTATTCAGGAAATCATTTTTGGGTCTTTGTTTCCTAACAATCTGCTAGGCAGAATTATTAGTGAATATACCATTCTCAGAAGAATTCCATATGGGGTAGTAAAGTGCGTTGTAATTACGAATTCCAACATTAGTAATCAGGTTCACTATGTAATTAGGAATAACCGTACTTAAATTTTCAAAGTTCCAGGTACTATTCTGAATAAAAGAGATGATAAGAATTTTAGGAGACTTACCTGGGCCCTGTCACAGCTTGGCCAAGGCACCTAAACCTGTCCAATTGTCCCACCAAAAGCTGGAATTTCCTGCTTGAACTTTCCATATAATGTGAGGTTCTGCTTGCGCTTTGATCTTCATCAGGCTTTTCCAAGTGTGTCAGTCAGCAGACATAGGAACTTTGCTCACTGGATGTGATCTCTTGTAATATTTCTTCATTAAAAAATCAGCCCAAAGAAATGGTTGGGTCCTGAACCTCCACCATCTTTTAAGTATCAATGAATTGGAGATATTATGCATGCTTCTTATTCCAACGCCCCCTTCATCTTTCGGGAAACATAGATTGTCCCACTTACTCCAATGATACTTATTTTTACCATCACTAGTTCCCCAAAGAAAGTTAGCAAAATGCATCTCAATAAGGCAGGTGGTACCGTTAGGCAGGTTGAGGGTAGAGAGAGTATAAATAGGTATGGATTGCAGGACATGCTTAATAAGTATAATTTTTCCAACATCAGAAAGCATGCTACTTTGCCATCCATTAAGTCTCTTAACAATTGTTGCAAGCATACTATCAAAATAGCTAAGATTTTTCTTTCCACTATATATTGGACAACCCAAATAATTGAAAGGAAATTTTTTATCCATATAACCAATCATTCTTCTCATTCTGTTAATCCTATGAGGAGAAGTATTTGGAGCGGTTATGAAAAATAGGCATACAGGTAGACCCAGAGGTTCTGGGTTCATCACTTATGCAGATCCAACCGTTGTAGACACTGTTATAGCCAAAAACCATATTATCAATGACAAACTTGTAGACACTGTTATAGCCCAAAAACATATTATCAATGACAAAAAAGTGAGTAGTTTAGCTTCTGCTTTTATGTACCCCCTCCTTTCATGTTCAATTGATGTTGAATTGGAGTTGTGAGATATTATAAAACTATGCACAACTTTGTTGACTACCTGTAATGTATATACACACTTTAGTTAGTCATGCTTTAG
>NW_025883261.1:0-3958 GCF_002878395.1 Capsicum annuum
TTTTTTTCTTAATTCAATGAAGGCCCTTATTGATTGTACAAAACAAAGGTCTAGCGGGCTCACTCACTCTTTTTTTTTTTTTTGGAAAAAGAAAATTATCTTGTTATAATTGATGGATTGAAATCCGTTTGACGATTCAAAATTACTATAATTGTGATGACACCTAACTCAACTCAATCATGGTAGGTAAGCTGAACTCAAATTAAACACATACAGTTAATTCAAAGTATAGACAAAAATCAGAATATCAAGACGCACCATCAGTTATAATTCAAATTCATCCACGCACTAAGGTAGAACAATACAATTCAAAAAAAAATAAATCCAAGACTTAACTGTCCCAAGTACAAGAGTGACTATAAATAAAATGTCATGATTGAAAATACAATTAAAATAAATTCAAAAGGATTTTTTTAATGAGTTCATTATAGTAAGAAAATTCAAATTAATTTTTTAGTATGTTCTGGATATCATATGATTAAGCTAAAAGATATTCAAGAGGATTTTTTTAAAACTCAATTATCGATCTATTAATTAATTATTTAATATATTATTTAAGTGGTATGGACTGCGTACACTTTCCCTCCCCGAACCCCACTTGGTAAAAATATATTGGGTATGTTGTTGTTGTTGTACTTTCTAAATATTTTGAATTGTTAACTAATTGTGATTTATAGTATTTTTTTATGTAGTTTCTAAATACACAATTTTTTTTTTAAAAGAAAACTGAAAATTCTATGTTCGAACCCATATCAAACATGTTAGTGCATTTTATTATTACAATAAAAATATTAAAGTTCATTATAATTAATAGGCATAAAGTGGAGAAATTGGTATCATTATTCTTGTAATTCACCACGATATTATTTTGTGTTAGTGGGTGTAAATGAACAAGAATGTGGTCAATTATTTGATGTAACTCATTTAACCACAATGTCATTGTCTCTTACTAATTGTGCCATGAATTCTCAAATGACTATCTACATTCTTGACATTTATTTATGGAAGAAATTTTACACCTATATAAAAGATGTCTTCTTCTTTATATTGGTACAAGAGAAATATCTTAAGTGTAGAAAAATATTGTAGTATATATTGAGGAAAGTGTAGTGAAAGAGAGAGTTCAGACAAAGAAAATATTCTAAGTCTCTAGCTATATTCACTTAAAAAAGAGTTTTATATATTGAAGGAAGGTGTTCTTATGGTGGAGATTTGGACTCTTCAACTAATTCGAATTTGCTTGAGTTGTACATCATTGATGGATTGTTGTATCCTAAAAAAGATAAGTCAAGAGATATACTGCTGGATCAATGTAGATTATGTTGTAGGGGCTTTGAATCTCCTTAAATAGAGCAAGATATCTGCGCCTCAGCTAAGAAGAAGCTAGATTATCTTATTTTCTTCATTTTTTGTTCATTTTATTATAACAACTGTAATTATTGTAATTTGTTGTCACAATCCGAGGCTTCTCCCTAGTTGTAACACGGTGCTTAGAACCACAAGTGATCCCAAGCTAGTCATGTACTGGCATATTGCTTGAGCAACTGATTATATTCTATATACAAGCTAAAGTTACTGAGTGGAAGCATAATTATGAGAAAATCTAAATGTATGAATTACTGATCAAGTTTACAACATGATGAAACTGAAGAAAGAACTTGAAATTTTCATGAATAACTCTTACTGACTATCTATGAAGCCTCTACTATACTAACTATAGGTAACTGGGACATGCCTCCAACTACCACTAATTAGTACATATGGATAATCAATACAACATATGAAATGTAATGGACTGGAGTCCTCAAAATAAGAGAACTCATCACCTGCTGGCTAAATGCTGAGAACTGTTTGATCTTAATTTATGGATTACATCTGGTACCTACATTATGAAGGAATGTAGCCACAAATGCGTATATGTGGTCAGTACTTTAGAATGTACTAAGTATATAGGGACATGCACTAAATCATGGAAATAATTAAAATATGCTTTAAAATTGAGGATATAAGTTATTTGCTGAAGCATACATTTAAAACATGGCTATACATGAAAACTGTAAGTCATAGTGAGATTTATAAATCATGATCCAAAAGTAATTCTGTAAGCTGGGAAGCGGTAGAAAACATAAATCACTGTATGTAAACCTCATGTAAAGCTAAATATGCTGTAAAACTGAACTGAGGATCATGTATGGATGTTGAGCATGAAAACATGAATATATAAAACTGAGAATGCAAGACCAAGTATAGTATGTATTGATATGATCTTAATAACTGAATAAATGATACCTGAATAACTGAAATAGTCTGTAAACTGACTGAATGAATACTGAAATCTGGCTACTTAGTTAAGCAAACCTGAGCTAAGATAGATAGAGGACTGACTGAAACTATGACAACTATCATGTAACCAACATAAACCATGTGAGCTATCATGGAGTCCAATGTCTAAACCGTGTTGAGAAGGGTTGTTCTATCCTTGCCATCGAAGTAAAACCTGAACTGGAGTGATCACTAAGCTGAGCCTATATTGGGCAAGGGAAAACGCTCTCTAGCGAGGCCCCTAAACCTATAGTGACACATAGTTCCTGAAAAGTAGGATGCGTTGAACCTACATTTTCCTCTCGGTGCTAAATCCTACTCCCAACTGAAAGACACTGAAATACTAACTGATGCATGCACTGATAACTGATTTTCTCACATAAGGTATTTTAAAACTGATAGTGCATGCCTAATGTGAAGAAATCATAAACATGTAAAACTGATAATTTAACATGAAATAATATGGGTATAACAATAAAATAATGAGTTGACTAACTCATTACTTGAAAAGTCTAAAATGTAAGTAAACATGTAGGCATCGGGTGTTCATAATCCACCAGCACTGAAAGATTGCAAAATTCGATAACAACACTTAAAATAGTGACATAAAATCATAAATTAAGGACCCAAAGCATGAGATATTTCAATAGCATGATAAATTACATAAATTTAAACATGGGAGTGAGTTAACCTTAGGAAAATCTCTTGTTGGTACAGTTTAAAGCATAATGTGAGAATTTGACACAATATTGACTAAACTTGACGTGGGATTTTTGAAACTTCAAGTATATAGGATCATGATTTACGTGGGAATAAACTATTAGCATGACTTGAATGTAAAACTAATGGGGAAACATGGATGAATTTCATGATTTATATTGAACTTGATCATAAATTAGAGTATAATTCGTAATTTAACCAAAAAAAATAATTTTTGGGCTCACTGGGTGAAAGGGACTCATTTATGAATACCCCACACACCTAGACTTGTTGATTTCTTGAAGGAACATTTGGATTGGGAACCCTCGAAAATAAATTATTGAGAGAAACCCTTGTTTTGGTGTTCTTAAGAGCTTGTGTGAGAGAGGGAACCGCTTTTTCTTGAAGATATTTTGGTGTTGTATTTAGAATGAGGGATTTAGGATTGTTTTGAATCTTTTATTCCAACTTAAAATGACTTAAAAAACGTAGTTTTGGGGTTAAAAGAGTGGGAAAAGATTTTAAAAAAACCCTTAGGAACCTCCTAGAAATCGTTTGGAAGCCGTCCTGACGACTTAGGTCATGACTCGTAAGTTTCGTCTACGAGTTGTGACTCGAGTCGTCATCAGAAACCCTCTACTGCCCAGCTTACAACTCCTACCTAAGGACCCATAAGGAGACCTTACGAGTCGTAATCTTGTCAGCTTAGACAGTGCTTTAGTATTTCGATCATAACTTTTTACCTCGATATCGGATTAAGGCAAAATTAGAATCGTTGAAAATATAATTCATTTATCTATTTGTTGGTGGGTCTTGAGCTTATAAATTCTTAGTAGAACAAAAGTTATACTCGTTTGAAGATGACTATAGTTATATACATCCCAATAATTTAATCGCTAAGAAATGTTTTGACTTTACTACAAACTTGGAGCTATTT
>NW_025883262.1:0-2052 GCF_002878395.1 Capsicum annuum
TTGACAAGTTTTTTGTGACAGTGATTGGGCCTCTTGCCCGGATAGTCGTCGCTCCGTCACTGGGTTTTGCATTTTACTTGGAGGCAATTTAATCACCTGGAAGTCCAAAAAATAGCCCGTGGTGTCCCTTTCATCTACTGAATCTGAGTATCGCTCGTTGAGTAAAGCTGTGGGTGAACTAACTTGGCTTTCCTGCCTTCTTTCTGACTTTGGGATGCACTCTTCTCTACCAGTTCCAGTGTTTTGTGACAGCAGGTCCGCTATTCATATCGCCAAGAATCCTGTCTTCCATGAGCGCACTAAGCACATCGAGTTGGATTGCCACTTTGTTCGGGCTAAACTTGCTGCTGGCTTGATCACTTTACATCACACTCTGAGTGCTTCTCAAATGGCTGACATCTTCACGAAGGCTCTACCTGGTGCAGCTCGTCACCTTTATATTTACAAGTTGGGAGTTCTCTCACCCTCCTGCTTGAGGGGGGTGTTGTGCTACATGATAAACCCATAGACATTAGTGGAGTGGGCTAGTCCATTTGTGTGGATAAGACCCAATGTTTTATTTATTATCTGATTTGATTTATTTTGGGTCATGTGTATATACTAACTTAAGACATATTATTAGATAGAGATTTCACAATGGAAAGGTTTCAGTTACAAGTATAAGATATTTTGCTGTCTTCTCACTCTTCTCGAAGCTTCATCTCTCATTGAAGTTTTACTCTAAATCTGGTGCATTCTCGGTTCTAACAGCAATGACATTAGCTCAAATGGCGCTAAATATTTTTTCCAACGCTGCTAGATTCTTTTTCATGTAGTGCGTTCATAGTCACCATAGACCTAGCATGATATATGATGATAATATACAGGCATAGTGTAATTTCTTTCGGAGTTTTCTAATATCTAGCTATATGTTGTTAAAGAAGAGAGCAACACCATTCAAAAGAAAAAATTAATCAACATATGATAATCAACTGATAACATAACATATATAACTAAAATTATTTGGTTCGAATGAACCATGGGCTCAAAGAACATACACACTAAATCCATTCAAATGATAAACTAACATGACATGACAGTGAACCGATAACATGACAGAGTCCATAACATGACATATAACTAAAATTAACCATAACTGATGATATATTATGGGATGACTCAAATTAAAAGACTCACACTGAGGATAACTCAAATGATGACATAGTGAACCTAGATGCGCACTTATTCATCATGCGTTTTAATATTTACATTAGATTATTTCCAGTACTTCCATAATGCGCGCACTAGTAACGACAGTTGAACTAGTAGGAACTGCAGAAGAAGTAGATGCTCTAAACCCTATTAGCAAAGGTTGCACCAACATTGAGTCCATGTGTAGAAGATGCCCTATCACCATAAGTAGGAGACAAGGAACTTCCAAATGTGAGAAATGGGAGTCCAACATTAGTCGCCATTTGCAATTGTTGTGCCTCTTTTTCAATGTCTTTCTTTAGAAATTTCATTGCCTCCATCAATTGTTGAAGTTGGGAGAGGTTAAGTGCATTGATGGGAGCTTCCCACCAACCACCATTAGCTCTCCTAATATCTAGTATGGATTCACCACGAGCTTTCTCCATCCGGAATATCTCCTCCATATCCATGACCTTCTTATTGAGCTCACGAAGACCAGCATTTCGATGATTCATGAGGAGATGGTTCTGGTGACCTGCATTATTTGGTGGAGGGAGGTTCCTCCCGAGGAACCTATCCACCAACAACTCCACTGAAGGGTGGCCAAAGGAGTAAACTTTTCCGCCTGGGGAAAAAATTACAATGGCAATTTCAGCACCACATAGGGTACAAAGTTCACTGGCCTTTTTGAAGAGTCCAGCACGACGCTTAGAGAAAGTAACTTGCAACTTACTCTCATTTTGTATTTTGGCTATGTCAATCCTTTGACGACCCTTGCTTCTTCTTGTCATGGCTAAGTTATCATCCAATATTTGAGAAACTAAGAAATTGTGAGTTTTTGGTCATTAACACCAAGAGCTTTTATATTAGAAATTCAGATAT
>NW_025883263.1:0-1054 GCF_002878395.1 Capsicum annuum
CCAAATCACCAAACATAACCACTTTAAAAATAATAAATCTCCTTTAAAGTCCCCACAATTATCCATTTGCAACCTACAAAGTCAACTAACATAAGAAGATTCAATATAAAAAAATACCTTTAAAGTTCCAACACTTACCAATTTCAACCTACCAAATCATCAAATAAAACCACTTTCACAACAAAAAATCACCTTTAAAGTCTCTACACAAAACCATATTCAACCTACCATGTCACCAATCATAATCACTATCGAATCAAAAAAAATACCTTTAAGTCCCTGAACTTAACCATTTTCAACCTACCTAGTCACCAAATAAAACCATTTCCAAAACAAAAAATCACCTTTAAAATCCACACACTTAACCATTTTCAACCGACCAAGTCACATAACATAACCGCTTTTTTGAAAAAAAAAAACTTCTTTAAAGTCCCTACACTTCACCATTTTCAACCTTCCAAGTCATCACTATCAAAACAAAAAAACACCTTTAAAGACGCAACACTTAACCATTTTGAACCTACCAAGTCGCCAAACATAACCACTTTTAAAATAAATAACTACCTTTAAAGTCCCTACACTCAACCATTTTCAACCAACCAAGTAACCAAATATAACCACTTTAAAAATAATAAATCACCTTTATTGTCCCCACAACTAACCATTTGCAACCTACCAAGTCACCAAACATAACCACATTTAAACAAAAAAATACCTTTAAAGTCCGCACACTTCCCATTTTAAAACATCAAGTCACCAAACATAACCACTTTCAAAATAAAAAAACCATCTTTAAAGTCCCTACACTAAACCATTATAAAGCTACCATGTCACCAAACATAATCACTATCAAAAAAAAAATTATCTTTAAACTTCCTGCACTTAACCATTTTCGACCTACCATGATCAAACATAACCACTTTCAAAACAAAAAATCACCTTTAAATTTCCTACATTTAACCATTTTGAACCTACCATCACCAAACATAACCACTTTCCGAATAACAAATCACCTTTAAAGTCTCTACACTTAACTATTTTTAATCTACCAAGT
>NW_025883264.1:0-1228 GCF_002878395.1 Capsicum annuum
AATCTATCGGGCTGCCCCGAGTAGGCTGGAGAGCGGCCTACTGTAGGACAGTTTGGTTTTATTGGTGATTTGACTGGTCAAACGGGGAAACGACGCTAATGGGTTATTTTCGGGCCAAATCGCTGTGCTATAGCCCACGAATTTTGGGGTGGGCCCAGGGTCTGGACATGATTTTGGCCAAAAATTGATCGGGCTTCCCCAGACAGGCAGGGGAGCGACCTAATGTGGGCCATTTTAGTTTTCTAGCTGATTTGGTTGGTTAAACGAGCGAAACGATGCGAGCGGGCTATTTTCGAGTCAAATTGGTGTGCTATAGCCTATGGTTTTTGGGGTGGTTCTGGGGTTAGTGCGTGATTTTGGCTGAAAATTGATCGGGCTGCCTCAGGCAGGCTGGGGAGCGGCGTAGTGTGGACATTTTGGTTTTATGGGCGGTTTGGTTGGCCAAACGGGCAAATCAGCGCTATCGGGCCATTTTCGATCTAAATCGGGGTGTTGACAGCCTTAGGGTGGACCCGGGATCCGGGCATGATTTTAGCTGATAACCGACCGTGCTGCCTTAGAAAGGCTGGAGAGCGGCCTAGTATGGGCCATTTTGTTTTTTTTTTTGTGTGGTTTGGTTTGTCAAAAAGGCAAAATGGTCTGAAAGGGCCATTTTCGGGCCAAATTGGTGTGGTAGCCTACAGTTTTTGTGTGGGTTCGGGGTCCGAGCATGTTTTTGGCCAAAAATTGACCGGGCTACCTCGGGCAGGCTGGGGAGCGACCTAGTGTAGGCCATTTTGGTTTTCTAGGTGGTTTGGTTGTTCAAATAGGCATAAAGACACAAACGGGCCATTTTTAGGCCAAATCGATGTGCTATAGCCCACGATTTTTGGGGTGGGCTCGGGGTCCTGGCATGATTTTGGTTAAAAATTGACCGAGCTACCCCAGACAGGCTGGGGTGCGTCCTAGTGTGTGCCATTTTGGTTTTCTGGGCGGTTTGGTTGGTCAAACAGGCAAAACAACGCGAGCGGGCCATTTTTGGGACAAATTGGTGTGCTATAGCCCACAAATTTTGGGGTGGCCTCGAGATCTAGCGTGATTTTGGCTAAAAATCGACCGGGCTGCCCCGGGCAGGTTGGGGAGCGGCCTTGTGTGGGCTATTTTGATTTTCTGGGTGGTTTGGTTGGTCAATCGGGTGAAACAGCGCGAGCAAGCCATTTTCAGGCCAAATTGATGTGTTATAGCCCAC
>NW_025883265.1:0-1784 GCF_002878395.1 Capsicum annuum
TGGAAGCAGAAGTGTGTTCTTTTTTGTTTCTTGGAAATGTTGGGTTGGAAAAGTGTGATTTCTTCCTCTCTGTATTAGTCGTAGTGGATAGAGTTACGTGGTACGTTTGTTACTTGTTGCCGGTGCTAGTGGGAGGTGGTAGGCAGGTAGGTATCTGTGGAATTTGTCGAGCTATACTCAAGCTGGCACGGATACCGCGGTTATCAAAAAGAAATGTGATTGATGGATTTTATGGGTTTTTGTTGAAACAACTTTTTTTTGATGATGGAAAATGGTTATGGAGGGATTTTAGTGGGAAATTAACGTATGGGGAGGCAAAAATGTTTTTGTTTTTTGTTTATTGGAAATGTCGGGTTAGAAAATGTGATTTCTTCCCAACTCTCTTAGTTTTGTTGGATAGAGTTGTCTAGTACCTGTTGCCGGTGCTAGTGGGAGGTGGAAGGTATTTGTGGAATTAGTCGAGCTGCACTCAAGCTGGCACTGATACCACGAATATCAAAAAGAAATGTGATTGATGGATTTTACGTGTTTGTGTTGAAACAACTTTTTTTTGATGATGGAAAATGGTTATGGAGGGATTTTAGTGGAAAATTAAGGAAAGGGGAAGCAAAAGTGTGTTATTTTTTGTTTCTTGGAAATGTTGGGTTGGAAAAATGTGATTTCTTCCTATCTGTATTAGTCTTGGTGGATAGAGTTACGTGGTACGTTTGGTACTTGTACTGGTGCTAGTGGGAGGTGGCAGGTAGGTAGGTATCTGTGGAATTAGTCGAGTTGTACTCAAGCTGGCACGAATACCGCGGTTATCAAAAAGAAATGTGATTGATGGATTTTATGGGTTTTTGTTGAAACAACTTTTTTTTTATGATGGGAAATGGTTATGGAGGGATTTTAGTGGAAAATTAAGGTATGGGGAGGCAAAAATGGTTTTATTTTTTGTTTATTGGAAATGTTGGGTTAGAAAATGTGATTTCTTCCCAACTCTCTTAGTTTTGTTGGATAAAGTTGCCTAGTACCTATTGCCGGTGCTAGTGGGAGGTGGAAGGTATTTGTGGAATTAGTCCAGCTGCACTTAAGTTGGCACTGATACCACGAATATCAAAAAGAAATGTGATTGATGGATTTTACGGGTTTGTGTTGAAACAACTTTTTTTTGATGATGGAAAATGGTTATGGAGGGATTTTAGTGGAAAATTAAGGAAAGGGGAAGCAAAAGTGTGTTCGTTTTTGTTTCTTGGAAATGTTGGGTTGGAAAAATGTGATTTCTTCCTATCTGTATTAGTCTTGGTGGATAGAGTTACGTGGGACGTTTGTTACTTGTTGCCGGTTCTAGTGGGAGGTGGCAGGTAGGTAGGTATCTGTGGAATTAGTTGAGCTGTACTCAAGCTGGCACAGATACCGCGGTTATCAAAACGAAATGTGATTGATGGATTTTATGGGTTTTTGTTGAAACAACTTTTTTTTGATGATGGAAAATGGTTATGGAGGGATTTCAGTGGAAAATTAAGGTATGGGGAGGCAAAAATGTTTTTTTTTTTGTTTCTTGGAAATGTTTGGTTAGAAAATGTGATTAGTTTTGTTGGATAGAGTTGTCTAGTACCTGTTGCCGGTGCTAGTGGGAGGTGAAAGGTATTTGTGGAATTAGTCGAGCTGCACTCAAGCTGGCACTGATACCACGAATATCAAAAAGAAATGTGATTGATGGATTTTACGGGTTTGTGTTGAAACAACTTTTTTTTGATGATGGAAAATGGTTATGGAGGGATTTTAGTGGAAAATTAAGGAAA
>NW_025883266.1:0-3559 GCF_002878395.1 Capsicum annuum
ATATAGGGGTGTGTGCAGTTTCATAAACATCATCATCATAAATATTTATAAGAAATATGCAGGATGTATGAAATACTCACATAGCCCGAACAAAATCATCATAATCATGAGAGGATGAAAGAAGTACAATAACACATGTGAGTCATTATATAATTTGTCAATCACTTTCAGTTCATCAAGAATATCAATTCTCATAATGTAAATATCATTTAAATCTTTCGAAAGAATAACTTTCACAATTCCACTTTCAAATTACTTCATCTTTCACCATAGACACAAGGAAACATACATCCTATAACCGACATAAACCATGTGAGCTACATGGAGTCCAACGTACAACCCACGTTGGGGAGAGCCTTCCTATCCTTGCCATTGGAGTAGGACTATCAATATCAAATCCACACAAACTAGTGATCACTATATAAATCAGCCTCAAGATCACTCCTACGAGGGTACGTAGTTCTAGGGAAGTAAGGTCGCTTTATACCTCCCACTCGGTGCTAAAGATTTCTCCCGGACTTAGCTCAGATCATTTCAAAGACAATCTACAACAAAACAATTTCAGTAATATATAAATATACATTGGGAGCCATCATGCTTCTCATCTATCAAAATCAACCATGTTGTGGATTTCTTTGACATTCGAGTTCAAAACAACTCCATTAAGACCAAAAGGTCAAATCATTCAAAATATGTCAAATATTCAACATCAACGTGCTTATAACACACACTTTCTCAAAAAATACAATTTCCAATGGGGATTCACGACCCAAATATCAAAATCATGATAAATATCGTTCAAGATTCATGATTTATATCTCCACACATGTAAATTCATCTTTCAAAATCGTAAACATCAAGATTTCATAATAATCATCATTAAATATGGGTTCATGCTTCAAATTCATAAAAATCAAATAAAAATTATGCCTTTGTAAAGAAAATTACTTTTGGGCACAAGAACGAAAGAGAGTTCTTGTTAAAAAAACCCCTACATACCTTGAATGATGAACTTTAGATCCATACTCATTCTTGAACTAGGAACTTGGAATCTTGAATAAATTTGCAGAATTAACTGTGAACTTTGGAGGTTCTTGAAGTTGGATGTAGGATCTTAGGGTTTTCTTTTTGAGGGAATTTGATGAAATATAACATATAATGCTTCTAATAGGCTTTAATAAAGGGTTTGGATGGATTTTGGGTGAGGGGGAATGACCAAAACGCTCCTAAAAAATCAAATAATTCTCGAATATGTCCTTTGGTGGACTGTTTTGATAGTCTAAAGTAGATCTACCATAAAGTTTTACTCCGATATCTAAATTGGATTAAACTAATTTCATTAGAAAGAGGACTCTCTTATGTTTTCGTTGATATATAGTATCTCACCCAGGTCATTGTTTACGAGGAGTTATGATCGTTTGAAGTTGACGCAAAAATTTGTTTTTGATAGGTAGAAGTAGATAGACCATAACTTTTTTCTCCGATAGAAAAATTGGATGAAACCAATTTCATTGGAAAGAGGACTCGCATAGCTTTCCGTTGATATATAGTAGATCACTCAGATCACTATATACAAGGAGTTATGATCGTTTAAAGATTTTCTTGAATGTCAGCACTCACAGAGGAATCCACTACCACAACATCGCTAATATACTTTCTAAGCATGGAGACATGGAATATTGGATGAACAAAGGACAACTCAGAAGACAACTCGACCTCATAAGCTACCTTACCAACACGGCTAAAATTTTGTAAGGACCAACATAACGGGGACTAAGCTTCCCCTTCTTTCCGAATCTCTTCACCCACCTCATGGGTGAAATTTTCAGATACACTAGGTCACCAACTTCAAACTCAAGGTCTCTCCTTCTAACATCCGCATATAACTTCTGACAACTCTACACAGTTTTCAACCTTTCCCTAATCAACTTAACTTTTTCCATAGCCTCGAATACCGAATCAGGACCACTCACAGCCACTTCACCTACCTCGAACCTACCTATGGGTGATCTACACTTCCTCCCATACAAGGCTTCAAACGGAGCTATGCCAATACTAGAGTGAAGGCTGTTATTATAAGCAAATTCTATCAACGGTAAGTGATCATCCCAACTTCCCTTAAAGTCAAGTGCATAAGATCTCAACATATCCTCTAAGGCCTGGATGGTCCGCTCAGCCTGACCATCATTCTGCGGATGAAAAGCAGAACTCAAAAGCACTTGGTACCAAGACCCTTCTGAAAAGCTTTCTAAAATTGCGAAGTGAACTGAGTACCTCTATCCGAAATGAAAGACAAGGGAACTCCATGCAGTCTGACAAGCTCTTGGATATACAATCTAGCGTAATGCTCAACAGTATATGAAGTATGAACAGGCAATAAATGAGCAAACTTAGTCAATCTATCAACCACAACCAAAATAAAATCATGATGGTGTCGGAAAGGAGGTAAACCAATCACGAAGTCCATATTTATCTCTTCCCACGTCTAGGTGGGAATACTAAACTCTTGCATCATACCACCAGGTCTTTGGTGTTCAACCTTAACCTGTTGGCATATTGCACACTTAGCTACAAACGCTGCTATATCTTTCTTCATGCCACTCCACCAATAGATTTCCCACAAGTCTCGGTACACTTGGTGGCACCAGGATAAATAGAATATCGCACCCCGTGCACTTCAGCCATAATCCTCTGTCTCAGATCATCAACATTCGAGACACACAATCTACCCTACAATCTCAACACACCCTCCTCTTGGGATAAAACCTCTACTATTTGGTCCTTGACTGACTCCTTCTGTCTGACTAAACTAGCATCGAAGTATTGTTTTTCCTTCACTTCCGAAACCAAGGAGGATTCGAAACTACTCTGAACCCCTATACTACCTTCAGCAGAGTCAAACAACTTAACCCCCAATCTAGCCAAACGATGTACATCACGAGCCAACTCTTTCTTACCTTCTACCACATGCAAAAAGCTACCCATGGACACTCTACTTATGGCATCCGCCACAATATTTGCTATGCTCGGATGGTACAACACACTCATATCATAGTCCTTTAATAATTCTAACCATCGTCTCTGCCTAAGATTCAATTCTCTCTGTGTAAACACATACTGCAGACTCTTATGATCTGTGAAAACATCAACATGGACACCATACAAATAGTGTCTCTAGATTTTCGAAGAAAATACAACAGAAGCCAACTCAAGGTTATGGGTGGGGTAATTTTTCTCATGGGGTTTCAACTGTCTAGAAGCATAAGCTATCACCTTACCCTTCTACATCAATACGCCCAACCCAACTCTCGAAGCATCATAGTACACCACAAAACCATCAACACCATCAGACAAAGTCAAAACAGGGGCTGAAGTGAGTCGAGTCTTTAACTCCTGAAAACTCTTCTCACAAGATTCGGACCACAAGAACTTCACTTTTTTTTGGGTCAACCGAGTCATAGGAGACGCTATAGAGGAGAAACCCTCAAAAAAATGGCGGTAATAGCTATCTAAACCCAAGAAACTTCGGATATCAGTCAGAGAAATAGGTCTAGGCCAA
>NW_025883267.1:0-3927 GCF_002878395.1 Capsicum annuum
GATTTTAATAATTATATTTATTTTAAAAATATTTCTTAATTAAAATTCGATATTCCATAGAATAGATATTTAAGTAATCAAATTACATGATATCGGATAATTATACACGATAATATATAATAGTTACTTAAAATGACAATATCATGTACAGATATATTTTTGAAAAAAATTTTATTCGGATGAAATAAATATTTGAATTTTATTAAAAATTAGAGAAATTCAGGATTAAATTTAGTCGTGGAGGGCAAAAATTAGGTGTCAACAGGTATCAGTGTCAATTATTATGTCTCATGCATGTATTCTCACTCTCATGATAGTCAGTCTGTTATTATTATTGTTCATGCATATGAACCTTATGTATTTAGCCTACCTCACATGCATACCAGTACATTCAATCGTACTGATGCATTTGCGCTATGGTGCTTTTATACCATAGGTTCAGAGAAACGAGCTCTAGAGCATCAATAGCTTTCCAGTCTCAATAGTCAGAGTTAGAAGTGAGTCCTCATTCTTCGAGGAAATGACCATTACTTTAGTATGTCATTAATTAATTTAATAGTTGGAGTTAGTTGGGGACACGTCCTATCAACTCCTTATTTCAGACAGTAATGTTTTAGAGGATTTTTAGACTACAGTATGTTCAGTTAGTTTATTTCAGTTATTTTGGGTATTTCATACCCCACCCAGATGTTATATTTTTTATCAGATATTATGTCACAGTTTTGAACCTTATGACCTTTTAGTTCATATTTTCGCATTATACAGTATATTATGCAGTATACAAATATAGATATTAGGCATGAATTAGCTTGTGGTCCTTCGGGGTTATGAGCACCGTGTAGAGTTCTGGGTTCCAGATTCAAGGCATTATAGGTAAGGAGGAAGGGGGCTAGGGAGGGGCACGTGGGGAATGGGGTGTTGGGATGAGTTGTTCAATATTTATTGGTTGAGATAGTTATTTTGTTGTAAATTTATTATTTTTTGGATAAGGGTAGAATAGTGTGATGGAGTTGTTTCATTTATTATTTTAGGGAGAAATTATCAAATGGGTGGGGTGCATGGTAAGGTGAGGATTGAGTTGATTTGACTTTTGGGGAGGATCAATTTTATATGTCTACAATGCTCCTATGAAAAATTCTGTCACAACATGCACAATATTCTTACCTATTCTCGTAAGAAACATTGACTCCATTCTCTAAATACTCTCTTCATTCAAAGGGGGAACTGTCCTCTCCTGCTTTTGAACTGTATTAGGGGCACTTACTTTCCCCTGTCTTAACTACACACTTGTCTTTCGTTTGAACTTTATCTGCATTTCATGCATATTTCTACTTGTGTGCTTCTCTGCTTGTTTTGCTTGCTTGCTTGTACTTTTTGATTATGCCAAAGGGGAAGGGAATCCACATATCAGTCAAGGGAGCTCGAGCAAGGGGGAGCCACACGAACAAGGAAATCAACTGATGTATACTATTTGTCATTATAAAAAAAAAGGGAGATTGTTAAGCTCCCTTAATCACCTAATATTTTTAATAATGATAAAATAACAAAATAAACATGTAGGACCGACCTTGGAGAATCTCAAAGTATGAAATCAGAAGATATTCACATAGGGAGCAATCAATGAATATCTCGGACTAAGAGTGGAAAGAACTAAATTTCAAGGATTTAGCTACCTTGGAGAATTTTAAAATATGAAATCATAAGATACTCACATGATGAGTAATTAATGAATATTTCAGACCAAATTTAGAAAGATTCAGAAAGGGCAATCAAAGATTTCGACAACCAATGATTGAGCATTGAAAGAAACAAATTAGTACTAAGCAAGATCTCATGAAGACCAAGCAAGGAAAGAGATTGATCATATTCCCTATTCGGATATATCTAATATGAATGTGTAATATAATCATCAGTTCATAAAAGGAAAAAGTGTATCACACGCTCGGACATGTCTGATATAGACCTACTAATGATATGAGTCCTCAATTAAGGTATCCATACAAATTCTTGATTGAAAGAAAATCCCTTGAATTTTTGTTTTAGAGCAAAGAGGCAACAAAGATGAAGACTATATAAGTGCATAGAGAACAAAAGGATGATCACACAACTTCACTGTAACTATAATTCTGTCTCATCTTTTAAATCTTATTAAAGCTTTGTAAATTTCTTAGTGTACAATTATTATAGAAAGAAAAAAATAGAGATAGTCCTGAGTCTAGTTGAAGCTATGTCAACTGGACAGTGTTAAGTTCAGATTCACGACTTGTCCATTTACGCTGTAACCCAAATCTCACATTAAGGGAATCCTTGCAACCCAAGGGGATTAGAATAGGCACCACACTGGTGATCTGAACCAGTATAAAAATTCTCTATCTTCCTTTATAATTTATTTTCTGTCTTCAATTTATCTCAAATTTATCGCTTATGCTAACCTGCAGGGGAGTCGACTAAATAGATTAATCAGTTGACTCAAAAAAGATTTCAATTCACCTCCCCCTCCTCTTGAATTCAAGAACACCCTCGAACGTTAAACTCAGAACAAATTCAAGAGCTCAATAGTGAAGCTTTCTTGCAATCCAAAGGGTGGACTAAATTCACATTGAGTTCGAATCAGTGTAAAAATATAGAATGTCACGTTGCTTGTTTCACATTATATTTTGTTCCTTATTTTGTTTCATATTATAGCTTGGCTTATAAACATCTGTCAATCATTACCGTCAATTAACTGATATCGAAAGAGATTACAATTCACCCCTCTTTTGTTTTTTATCTCGATCTCTAAACGGCATAGTTTTTTGCATGTCCCTTATGTGTGACAAAGGCCACAAGGTAGAAAAAACTTGGTCCACCGTTTGTTTACTAATTCAAACTGAGAAAAAGCTACGCTTAAAGGAAAACAGACAATGTTCTCCTTAGAATGTTAGGACATGTCAGCCTCACTCAATTTAATAAATTGGTCACCAAGAACTTAATCATACACTTACCTAAAATCAAGTTTAAAAATGATAAAAATTGTGATGATTGTTCATAAGACACTAGCAGAACGACAACCTTTTAAGTCTAAGAAAATGGTGAGTACTTCTCGACCATTGTTCTCCCACCGATCGAGTTCATTGATCTCGTCCTCTATTGACTATGAAGGTAAAGAAAGTATTATACTAAACAATAAAAAAACTATAAGCAACCTACACGTTAAAAAAGAGTAAATAGAAGAGAATAGAAGATCTCTGATACGTTAGGACAAATGTTTGTGTAATAATTATATCGGTAATTATAATAATTATTGATGACTAGGTCAATGTTGCTAAGATCTTAACTTTTTTATAGATTCATATCTCTTAGGACAACACAACAACAACAAACCCAGTGTATTCCCACTTTGTGGGGTCTGGGGGGGGTAAGATGTACGCAGTCCATACCTCTACCTCTGATGAAGTAGACAGGCTGTTTCCGAAAGACCCCCGGCTCAAGTTACGAGATATCAAACAAACACATAGTACAGCACAGAAGCAGATGACATAACATAGATACTGCAGCCATAAGGAATATAAAACAGAGTAAAGCAGGAATGCAGGAATATAAAGCAGAGGAAAGCACACAGATTCGTAACAAACATAGAACACGGAACACGGAACAGAACATTGAATACGGAATCATACCAGGAATACACCCCCACCAATTACCTCCCTACATTAGCGACCCGAACAGGCCCTAATCCTCTGCCGTAATTCGCGTCTTCCAGACCTTCCTATCTAGGGTCATGTCCTCGGTAAGCTGTAACTGTTCCATGTCCCGCCTAATCACCTCACCCCAGTACTTCTTCGGTCTACCCCTACCCCGTCTAAAACCATCCAACGCTAGCCTCTCACACCTACGGACCGGGGCATCCATGCCCCTCCTCTTCACGTGTCCGAACCATCTCAATCG
>NW_025883267.1:4027-4526 GCF_002878395.1 Capsicum annuum
TGCGAGACATCCTCGTCAATCTCACCGTTACTCTGGATCACGGACCCGAGGTACTTGAACTTATCCCTTTTCTTTACCTCCTGCGCTTCTAGCCTCACCACTACCTCATTCTCTCGCCTTACGTCATTAAACTTACATTCCACATACTCTGTCTTGGTTCTGCTCACCCTGAACCCTTTAGACTCCAGAGTTTGCCTCCACAGCTCTAATTTGTCGTTCACACCCCCTCGCGTCTCATCTATCAGGACTACATCGTCTGCAAAAAGCATACACCACGGCACCTCCCCTTGGATACGCCGCGTTAACACATCCATTACTAGCGCAAACAAAAAGGGACTAAGAGTAGATCCCTGATGCAATCCTGTCAGGACAGTGAAATGCTCTGAGTCTCCTCCCGCCGTCCTCACCTGGGTTTTCGCTCCCTCATACATATCCTTAATTACTCTGCTATATGCCTGCGGTACTCCACTCACCTCCAAGCATCTCCAAAGCACCTCCC
>NW_025883267.1:4626-6557 GCF_002878395.1 Capsicum annuum
ACACCATGTGCAAATCCTTCTTCCTTTCCCTATATTGCTCCACCAACCGCCGTACCAGGTGAATTGCCTCCGTCGTCGAGCGGCCGGGCATAAATCCGAACTGGTTTTCCGAGATAGACACTATCCGTCTCAGCCTCACCTCGACCACTCTCTCCCAGATCTTCATAGAGTGACTCAGTAACTTAATCCCCCTATAGTTATTGCAACACTGAATGTCCCCCTTATTCTTATAGAGGGGGATCATGGTACTCCACCTCCACGCCTCGGGCATCTTTGCTGTCCTGAAAATTTCATTGAACAATGCAGTCAACCACCTTACACCAGCCTCTCCAACGAACTTCCAAAACTCCACCGGTATCTCATCCGGCCCCGTCGCCCTACCCCTTCGCATCCTGCGGACTGCCTGTCTAACCTCGTCTACCTTAAAACGTCTACAATAGCTAAAATCCCGACACTCCCCTGAGTGCTCCAGTTCCCCTAACACAATAGCTCTGTCCCCCTCGTCATTCAAGAGCCTATGAAAGTACGACTGCCATCTCTTCTTTATGTGGCCGTCCTCCACCAACACTCTACCGTCCTCCCCCTTAATGCACCGCACCTGATCGAGGTCACGACCCTTCCTCTCCCTAGCCTTAGCGAGTCGGAACAACTTTTTCTCCCCTCCTTTCCCCTGTAACCCTGCATACAAGCTCTCAAAAGCAGCCGTCTTAGCTGCCGTGACCGCTGACTTCGCCTCCTTCCTTGCTAGCTTGTACTCTTTCCTGTTTACCCGCTTCTCTTCTTCGTCCTTACTTTCCACCAACTTAGCATACGACTCTTTCTTGGTCTCCACTTTCTTCCCCACCTCTTCATTCCACCACCAATCCCCCCGATGATGTCCGGCCCGGCCCCTAGAAACACCCAACACCTCCCTTGCATTTTCCCTGATGCACGCTGCCGCCCTGTCCCACATATTATCCACGTCCCCCCTACACTCCCACACCCCCATTCCCGCCAACCTCTCCCCTATCTCCCACGCATTCACTGGCGTCAAACCGCCCCACTTAATTCTCGGTCTACACTCCTTACTCCTCCTCTTTTTATTCTTCTTCATACCCAAATCCATAACCAAGAGCCTATGTTGGGTCGAAAGGTTCTCACTCGGGATGACTTTACAATCTTTACACAGCGCCCTATCCCCTTTCCTAAGCAACAAGAAGTCAATCTGGGTCCTGGCTACCGCGCTCCGAAAAGTGATCAGGTGGTCGTCCTTCTTCGGGAAGCCCGAGTTCACCACCACCAGCCCAAACGCCCTCGCAAACTCCAATAGGTTCGCCCCCTCTTCATTTCTCTCCCCAAAACCAAAACCTCCATGCACATCCCCAAAGCCTCCCGGTAGCGCCCCGATGTGCCCGTTGAAATCCCCTGCTACCACAATCTTCTCCGAACTGGGCACGCCTCTCACCACGTCCTCCAAGGCCTCCCAGAACCGCATCTTCTCCTCCCCCTCCGATCCCACATGCGGCGCATAGGCACTACACACGTTCAGGGTAAACCCCCGAATGACCAACTTGATAGTCATCAACCTATCGTTGATCCTCTTCACCTCCACTACCTGACCTCTAAGCTCTTCATCTACCAAGATGCCAACTCCATTCCTACGCCTGTCGCTCCCAGAGTACCACAGCTTGTAACCGTCCACATCCCTAGCCTTAGACCCTACCCACTTGGTCTCTTGGACACACGCAAGGTTGATCCTTCTCTTCCTAAGAATCTTCACCAGCTCTATGGACTTCCCCTGAAGGGTCCCTATATTCCAAGACCCAACCCTCAGCCTACCGTCGCTATCCACGCGCCCCCCACTACCCCCCCCTCGGCCAAACCTTGGCCTCCCATAGGACGATTAAAAATATTAATTTAGCTTCACTAATGGAATCTTATAAGTAGATTAG
>NW_025883268.1:0-2827 GCF_002878395.1 Capsicum annuum
ATATGCACAACTAAAACATGATTACATGACTGAGTCTAAAAATGGTGACTGACTGAACTAATTCATGAATGCATGCAATAACATGAATATGATCATAGGGTTGGGACAGAGAATGGAAAAGAGATAATCTAAGGGAAAAATGTTACCTTGAACTGAATTTGAGTTTACAGAGAAAAGGTGAGGATAATTGGTTTGCATATTTGCTTCTGCTTCCCAAGTGGCTCCCTTAACGGATTGATTCCGCCAAAGAACTTTGACCAAGGAAACTTTTTGTTCCTTAGTTTGTGAATTTGGCAATCTAAGATTTTGACTGTGACTTTTTCGTAAGAAAGGCTATCCTAAACATCTAATCTTTCTAAAATAACAAGGATAGCTAGATCACCAATATACTTTTTCAACCAAGAAATATGAAGCACTGGGTGCACTGATGCTAAATCTGTAGCCAACTCAAGCTCGTAAGCTGCTTTTCCAAAATGGCTCAAGATCCTGTAAGGGACAACATATCGAGGATTAAGATTCCCCTTCTTGGCAAACCTCTTCATTCCCTTCATGAGAGAGATTTTCAAATAAACCAAGTCTCTAACTATGAACTCGAGATCCTTCTTACGTACATCTACATAGATTTTCTGATAACTTTGGGCTGTTTTAAGCCTCTCTCTAATTAGCTAAACTTTCTCCAATACATCAAATACTGAATCTGGCCCTATCAATATGGTCTCACCTACCTCAAACCAACTAATATGAGATCAACATTTTCTCTCATAAAGAGCCTTAAATAGAGCCATCTGAATACTGGAATGATAACTGTTATTGTAGGCAAACTCAACCAAAGGCAAGTGATCATCCTAACTACCCTTAATGTTGATAACACATGCTCTCAATATATTCTCTAGGGTTTAAATGGTCCTCTCTACTTGGACATCTATCTAAGGGTGAAAGGTTGTACTAAGTCGAACTTGGATACCAAGACTCTTCTGAAAAACTTTCTAAAAGTAAAAGGTAAACTCAGTACCTCTATCTAAAATGATGGACAACGAGACTCTATGTAATCTAACCAACTTCCTAATATAAAGCTTGGCATAATCCTTGGCTGAATAAAAAGTATAGACTGGCAAAAAATAGGCTGATTTGGTCATTCTGTCTATAATAACCCAAATTGAATCATGATGGCGACATGAATGAGGAAACCATGTCACAAAGTCCGTGCTCACCTCTTCCCACTTCCAAGTGGGGATGATGAACTCCTGAATAGTGCCACTAGATCTTTGACAACTTGTTCAACCAACTTCAGGGTGCCAATTATTTCTCTAAGATAGACCTCAGATCCAACTATCATCATCTCAGATTCAAAGAATGTGACATTCCAAAAATAGTTTTCAGAACTCAGGATGGTAACTTTAAATTCCTAGTCATGTGCTTTGGTCTAACAAATACCCCAACAGCTTTCATGGACTTAATGAACAGAGTGTTCAAGAAGTACTTGAACATGTTCATTATAGTCTTCATTGATGATATTTTTGTCTATTCTTGTAATGAAACTGATCATGCAGACCACCCAGAATAGTATTGCAGACTCTTAGAACCGATTAGTTGTTTGCCAAATTCAGTAAGTGTAAATTTTGGTTAAGATCAGTAGCTTTTCTTGGACATATTGTTTCAGGTTATGGCATTAGAGTTGACCCTTAAAAGACCAAAGTAGTGAGAAATAAGCCCAAACACATTTATCTATTAGATATCAGAAGTTTCTTGGGTTTGGATGACTATTGTTGATGGTTTGTTAAAGGGTTTTGGTCTATTGCATCCCCCATATCTAGATTGACTCAGAAGAAAGTTAAGTTTCAGTGTTGAAATTTTTATGAGAAGAGTTTCCAGGAGTTGAAGACTCGACTCACCTCATCCCCCATTTTGACCTTGCCAGATGGATCAGATAGGTTGATGCTTTCAGAGTTGGTTTGAGTTGTGTTTTAATGCAGAGAAGTAAGGTCATAGCCTATGCCTCTAGACATCTTAAACCCCATGAGAAGAATTATCCTACCCATGATCTTGAATTAGCAGTTGTTATGTTTGACTTACAAATTTAAAGGCATTATCTGTATGGGGTACATGTTAATGTGTTCATAGACCACAAAAATTTGCAGTATGTGTTTTAGTAGAGAGATTTAAATCTCCATCAGATATGGTGGTTGGAGCTGTTATAAGATTATGATGTAAGCATTTTGTATCATCTAGGCAAGGCCAATGTAGTGGCTGATGCCCTTAGTAGATTGTCTATGGGTAGTGTGGCTTATGTTGAGAATGATAAGAAGAAGTTGGTTCATGAGGTTCATCAGTCGACTAGGTTAGGCATTCATTTGGTTGACTCAGCTGAGGGTAGTGTTTGGGTTCAGAATAGTTCAGAATCTTCTTTGGTTGTAGAAGTGAAAGAAAAGCAAGATAGGGACCTCAGTCTAGGGAAGTTGAAAGATTTAGTCAGAGATCAGAAGGTAGAGATTTTCTCCCAAGGGGGAGATAAAGTGTTACATTGCCAGGGTAGACTTTTTATGTCGTGTGTAGATGGTTTGAGATATCAAATTCTCACAGAAGTGCATGGTGCACATTACTCTATTCACCCAGGAGCCACTAAGATGTACCGTGATTTGAAGGAAATTTATTGGTGGAGTGGTACGAAAAAGGATATTGTAGAGTTTGTAGCCAAGTATGCTAATTGTCAGAAGGTTAAGGTTGAGCATCAAAGACCTAGTATAACTATGCAGGAGTTCAACATCCCCACTTGGGAGTGGGAAGAGGTGAGCATGGACTTTGTGATAGGGTTGCCTCATTCAGGTCG
>NW_025883269.1:0-3610 GCF_002878395.1 Capsicum annuum
GGACCTCGAGCCCAGTCCCAAAACTGTTGGCTATGGCACACCGATTTGGCCCAAAAATACCCTGTTCACGCCATTTTGCCCGCTTGCTACCCAAATGGCGAAGAACAATTAAATAGACCACACTGGTACGATCCCCTACTTCCCTAGCATGTTTCGGTTAATTTTTAGCCCACATCAAACACGAACCCCAGGCCCTCCCCCGAAATCGTGGTCTATTGCACACCGATTTGGATGAAAAATGCTTCGTTTGCGCTGTTTCACTTGTTTATCCTCCCACATGGCCACGAAAAATTAAACGGACCACACTGAGATGATCCCTAACGTCCCTGGCATGCCCCTATCAATTCTTGACCCACAGCACACCCTGACCCTCAGGCCCACACCAAAAACCGTGGGCTATAGCACACCAATTTGGCCTAAAAATGCCTCGTTCGCGCCGTTTTGTCCATTTGTCCACCAAAATGGCCACGAAAAATTAAACTAACCTCACTGGAATGATTCCCAACCTCCCTGGCATGCCTTGGTCGATCTTGGCCAATGACACAGCCGGACCCCGGGTCTACCCCCAAAATCGTAGGCTATAGCACACCGATTTGGCCAGAAAATGCCCCGTTCGCGATGTTTCGCATGTTTGTCCACTCAAATGGCCACAAAAAATTAAACAGACCATACTGGGACGATCCCCAACTTTCCTGGAAGGCCCCAATCGATTTTTGGCCCACAGCATGCTTGGACCTCGGGCACACCCCCGAAATTGTGGATTATAGCACACCGATTTAGCCCAAAAATGCCTCGTTCACACTGTTTTGCCTGTTTGTCCACCTAAATAGCCACTAAAAATTAAACGGACCATGCTAGAATGATCCCCAACCTCAATGGCATGCCCTGGTCTAGTTTTGGCCCACAGCACACCCGTACCCCAAGCCCACCCCCAAAACCATAGGCTATAGCACATCGATTTGGCCCGAAAATGCCCCGTTCGTGCTGTTTCGCAAGTTTGTCCACCCAAATGGCCATGGAAAATTAAATGGACCAAACTGGGCCGGTCCCTAACCTCCCTGACACACCGCGGTCAATTTTTTTGCCACAGCACGCCCTGACACTCGGGCCCACCCTTGAAATCGTGGGCTATAGCACACCGATTTAGCTTGAAAATGCCCCGTTCCCGCCATTTCGCCCTTTTGTCCTCCCAATAGCCACAAAAATTTAAACAATCCATACTGGAATGATCCCCAACCTCTATGGAACACCCCGGTCAATTTTTGAACCACAACACGCCTGGACCCCAGGCCCACCCCCAAAACCAAGGGCTATAGCAAACCAATTTAGCCCGAAAATGCCAGTTCATGCTGTTTCGCCTGTTTGTCCACCCAAATGGCAACGAATAATTAAATGAACCATACTGGGACGATCCTTAACCTCCCTGACATACCCCAGTCAATTTTCGGCCCACAACATGCTCGAACCTCGGGTCTACCCTTATAACCATGGGCTATAGTACATTGATTTAGCTTATAAATGCCCCGTTCGCACCGTTTTGCCTGTTTGTCCTCCCAAATGGCCACAAAAAATTAAACAGAACACATTGGGATGATCCCCAACCTCTCTGGAATGCCCTGGTTGATTTTCGACCTACAGAACGCCCGGACCTTAGGCCCACTCCTAAAACTGTGGGCTATAGTACACCGATTTGGCCAAAAAATGCCCCGTTCACACCATTTCGCTCGTTTGTCCACCAAAATAGCCACAAAAAATTAAACGGACCACACTGGTACGATCCCCAACCTCCCTGACATGGCTCGGACAATTTTTGGCCTATGGCACGCCCGGACCCCGCGCCCAACCCCAAAACTGTGGGCTATGGCACACCGATCTGGCCCGAAAATACCCCGTTCATGCTATTTTACCCGGTTGCTACCCAAGTGGCAAAGAAAAATTAAATGGACCACTCTGGTATGATCCCCTACTTCCCTGGCATGCCTCGATCAATTTTCAGCCTACATCACACTCAAACTCCGAGCCCACCCCCAAAATCGTGGTCTATTGCACACCGATTTAGATTAAAAATGCTTCGTATGCGCTGTTTCACCCGTTTGTCCACCCAAACGACCACAAAAAATTAAACGGACCACACTGAGACAATCCCCAACCTCCCTGGCACGCCCTGCTCAATTTTTGTCCAACAGCATGCCCAGACCCCGGGCCCACCCCCGAACCCGTAGGATATAGCACACCGATTTAGCCCAAAAATTCCCCGTATGCGATGTTTTGCCCGTTGTCCACCCAAATGGCCACGAAAAATTAAACGAACCATACTGGGATGATCCCCAACCTCCCTGCCATTCCCCGGTCGATTTTTGGCCTACAGAACGCCCGAACTCTGGGCCCACCCCCAAAACCGTGGGCTATAGCACACATATTTGGCCCAAAAAATGCCTCGTTGGCTATGTTTTGTCCTTTTGTCCATCCAAATAGCCACGAAAAATTAAACGGACTGCACTGGGACTATCCCCAACCTCCCTGACATGTCTCGGTCAATTTTTGGCCTACAGCATGCCCGAACCCTGAGCCCAACCCCAAAACTGTGGCCTATGGCACAACGATTTGGCCCGAAAATACCCCATTCGCGTCGTTTTGTCCGTTTGCCACCCAAATGGCCAAGAAAAATGGACCACATTGGTACGATCCCTTACTTCCCTGGTATACCCCAATCGATTTTTGACCCACAGCACACCCGGACCCTGGGCCCACCCCCTAAACTATGGTCTATTGTATACCGATTTGGCTGGAAAATGCCCCGTTCGTGCCGTTTGTCCACACAAATGGCCACAAAAAATTAAATAAAACACATTGGGATAATCCTCAATCTCCCTGGTATGCCCCGATCGATTTTTTCCCGATATCACGCCCTGAAACCCAGGCCCACCCTCGAAACCGTGGTCTATAGAACACCAATTTAGCCTAAAAATACCCCATTCGCGTCGTTTCGCCCATTTGTCCACCCAAATAGCCACAAAAAAGTAAACGGACAACGCTGGAATGATCCCTAACCTCCCTGGCATAGCCCAGTTGATTTTTTGCCCACAGCACACCCGGACCCCAGGCCAACCCACAAAATCGTGGGCTATAGCACACCGATTTGGCCCAAAAATGCCCCATTCGCACCGTTTCGCTCGTTTTTTCACCCAATTGGCCACAAAAAATTAAATAAAACACACTGGAACGATCTCCAACCTCCCTGGCACGCCCCGGTAAATTTTTAAACCACAGCACGCCCGAACCCCAGACCCACCCCCAAAATTGTGGGCTATAGCACACCGATTTAGTCCGAAAATGCCCCGTTCACGCTGTTTCGCCCATTTGTCCACTCAAATGGCCACGGAAAATTAAACGGAGCACACTAGGATGATCCCAAACCTCTCTGGCATGCCTCGGTCGATTTTCAACCTACAACATACCCGGACCCCGGGCCCACCCCCAAAAACATGGGCTATAGCACACAAATTTGACCTGAGAATTCCCCGTTAGCACCGTTTTGCCTGTTTCTCCTCCCAAATGGCCAAAAAAAAAATTAAACGGACCACACTGGGATGATTCCCAACCTTCTTTG
>NW_025883270.1:0-4058 GCF_002878395.1 Capsicum annuum
TTTTTTTTATATGTATTTTGTTTGTTTCTTTGTTGTTGATGATGTTATTCATGTTATTGGTGGGGTTGGTGGGGTTGGAACTTGTAGTGTAGTGTTGTAGATGGTGTTGAAACAAAGAATGTTTCTTTTTTATTGTTGATGTTGTTGTTGATGGTGTTGGAACAGATAATATTTTTTCTTTTTGTTGATGTTGTTGTTGATATTGTTTCTTTGTTGTTTATTTGTAGTTGATGCTTTTGTTGATGTTGCAACAGACGAAGCAACTGTTGGAATAAATCAAACCACTAGAAAGGTGGTTTGATGTATTCTAATAGACTCCACATCTGTTGTAACCAACTCCAGATTTGTTGCAACTGACTCCACATTTGTTGCAACAGACTCTACATATATTATAACAGACACCACATCTGTTACAACAGACTCTACATATGTTGCAACAAATTCTACATCTACTGCAACAGACTCCACATCTACTGTAATAGACTCCACATCTGTTGCAAAGACTTTTATGCTGCAACAGACTCCACATATGCTACAATAGATGGATAATGTTCTTTTTGTTATTCTCTTGTTTGACATCAATTTTTTCCTCTTCTTTGTAGATATAAGAAACTGAAAGTTGATCAACTTTTTCCCGACCAACACAAGAGGCTACAGTAAAGATAGGTTTGAAGGAATAAGTTGCTTGCAGATAGAACCACTTCATATGTGGGAGGTATGTATTACTGATAATGTTATCGCGAAAACACACATAGAGTATACTAATTTTATGAATTTTATTTTTTATTGATTAGTCATTGATCATTCAAAGAAGATATCTAAAATTTTACAATTACGTTTGATAGGTCTGAATTGATAAGGCTGAGGGACCATGAATATGGTTCTGATACCCTGTTAAGATTTAATGTTGGTTGTTGCTCATGTTTATATGTCAAGCATTGTGAAGGGATCATGTTTTGGTGGCATTGTAAAATGATTCTATAGCGATTAGACTAAATTTTAGGGTGTATTGGACTCTGAGAGGGCCTTAAAAGCCTTTCACTACTTCAACTAAGGATGGAAATCAATATAGTTATTACCCTAGCCCAAATTTATATGGTAAGATTGCTCGAGGTGATGATTATACTTCTTAATGTGTGGTAGGAGAATACCTACGAGGGAAAATGAGGGGTGGATGAAAGACTATATCATCTAAGAGATAATTGAAGAGGAAACATAGGGTAGCAAGGAACATTTAGCAAATCTAGCTGATAAAACTGACTTAAGACATGAGAAATCTGAATCAAGTGCAAATAGAAAAGTATATCTAGTAATGAAAAATCCGTCTATTGTCTATCTCAAAGAAAAATAGTGCAGATAGGCACTTTGTTAGGGAGCTGCGACTAGGTAACATGGTCAGAATGATCACCTACATAGAAAATAGTAGAACACTAATAAAGTAGCTTTGAGGGCATCAAGGGTTGAAATGATGTGTAGAAAGTTGATAAAACTTGCACCAAGAACAATTGCAGTTAAAATAAGGAATCTAAGTGAAGACAATAATTTCTGAATTTTAAATTGTATCCCATGCGTTCTTGTTTGTGGTTTTAATTAGGTCCGCTGCTATTGACCTGATCGGAACAACAAACAAGATTGAAAGACAAATTGAATATCATTGCTTCCTTAGCAATATGCAATATGGATATAACTGATTGTATTTTCTTTTCTTAGCATGCTTTCAACATATCTTGTAGAAGATCAGATGCTTCTTGTAATATATGAATCTCGATAATTTTTAAGCTTGCCTCTAACTTGTTGATTTGATATTCAATCTTATCGTTGCCGTCATTGAGGTTAGTGTAGAATTTTCGATCTTTTGTGAGATCGTCAATGAGTAACACTTTCTTTGAAGTTGTGGCATTGTAAAAGGCCTTCAGAAGGCTTCTAGAACACTTTCTTTAGAAGGCTTAAATAATACATGATGGGTCGTTATGTTTGTTTTAGGTCAACGTGTTGATGCACACTCAAGCAATGGTCCCAATAGGATAATGTTCAACCATTAGGACCATTGCTTGAGTGTGCATCAACACATTGACCTAAAACAAACATAACGACCCATCATGTATTATTTAAGCCTTCTAAAGAAAGTGTTCTAGAAGCCTTCTGAAGGCCTTTTACAATGCCACAACTTCAAAGAAAGTGTTACTCATTGACGATCTCACAAAAGATCGAAAATTCTACACTAACCTCAATGACGGCAACGATAAGATTGAATATCAAATCAACAAGTTAGAGGCAAGCTTAAAAATTATCGAGATTCATATATTACAAGAAGCATCTGATCTTCTACAAGATATGTTGAAAGCATGCTAAGAAAAGAAAATACAATCAGTTATATCCATATTGCATATTGCTAAGGAAGCAATGATATTCAATTTGTCTTTCAATCTTGTTTGTTGTTCCGATCAGGTCAATAGCAGCGGACCTAATTAAAACCACAAACAAGAACGCATGGGATACAATTTAAAATTCAGAAATTATTGTCTTCACTTAGATTCCTTATTTTAACTGCAATTGTTCTTGGTGCAAGTTTTATCAACTTTCTACACATCATTTCAACCCTTGATGCCCTCAAAGCTACTTTATTAGTGTTCTACTATTTTCTATGTAGGTGATCATTCTGACCATGTTACCTAGTCGCAGCTCCCTAACAAAGTGCCTATCTGCACTATTTTTCTTTGAGATAGACAATAGACGGATTTTTCATTACTAGATATACTTTTCTATTTGCACTTGATTCAGATTTCTCATGTCTTAAGTCAGTTTTATCAGCTAGATTTGCTAAATGTTCCTTGCTACCCTATGTTTCCTCTTCAATTATCTCTTAGATGATATAGTCTTTCATCCACCCCTCATTTTCCCTCGTAGGTATTCTCCTACCACACATTAAGAAGTATAATCATCACCTCGAGCAATCTTACCATATAAATTTGGGCTAGGGTAATAACTATATTGATTTCCATCCTTAGTTGAAGTAGTGAAAGGCTTTTAAGGCCCTCTCAGAGTCCAATACACCCTAAAATTTAGTCTAATCGCTATAGAATCATTTTACAATGCCACCAAAACATGATCCCTTCACAATGCTTGACATATAAACATGAGCAACAACCAACATTAAATCTTAACAGGGTATCAGAACCATATTCATGGTCCCTCAGCCTTATCAATTCAGACCTATCAAACGTAATTGTAAAATTTTAGATATCTTCTTTGAATGATCAATGACTAATCAATAAAAAATAAAATTCATAAAATTAGTATACTCTATGTGTGTTTTCGCGATAACATTATCAGTAATACATACCTCCCACATATGAAGTGGTTCTATCTGCAAGCAACTTATTCCTTCAAACCTATCTTTACTGTAGCCTCTTGTGTTGGTCGGGAAAAAGTTGATCAACTTTCAGTTTCTTATATCTACAAAGAAGAGGAAAAAATTGATGTCAAACAAGAGAATAACAAAAAGAACATTATCCATCTATTGTAGCATATGTGGAGTCTGTTGCAGCATAAAAGTCTTTGCAACAGATGTGGAGTCTATTACAGTAGATGTGGAGTCTGTTGCAGTAGATGTAGAATTTGTTGCAACATATGTAGAGTCTGTTGTAACAGATGTGGTGTCTGTTATAATATATGTAGAGTCTGTTGCAACAAATGTGGAGTCAGTTGCAACAAATCTGGAGTTGGTTACAACAGATGTGGAGTCTATTAGAATACATCAAACCACCTTTCTAGTGGTTTGATTTATTCCAACAGTTGCTTCGTCTGTTGCAACATCAACAAAAGCATCAACTACAAATAAACAACAAAGAAACAATATCAACAACAACATCAACAAAAAGAAAAAATATTATCTGTTCCAACACCATCAACAACAACATCAACAATAAAAAAGAAACATTCTTTGTTTCAACACCATCTACAACACTACACTACAAGTTCCAACCCCACCAACCCCACCAATAACATGAATAACATCATCAACAACAAAGAAACAAACAAAATACATATAAAAAAAA
>NW_025883271.1:0-2121 GCF_002878395.1 Capsicum annuum
TTGAAATGAGAATCAATGTTCTCTGAGAAAATAAGCACATCATCAATATAAACAATCGACATATAAGTATAAGGGTTGAAGATATTGTTCATAATATTTTGAAATTCTGATGGAGCATTTTTTAGGCCAAATGGCAAAACATTCCATTCATAGTGCCCAAACGGGACATTGAAAGTTGTTTTGTATTTATCTTTTTCAGCGATTTGAATTTGCCAAAATCCTGACTTCATATCAAATTTACTGTAAAGGTTGGCCTTGAAAGTTCTTTTGTTAGGGATTGGATGTCTAATCCACTTTAAGACCGCATTCAAAGGCTTGTAATTTATTACAAGTCTAGGAGTGCCGCGCTCCTTTTCTGCACTGTTATTGACATAAAAAGCAGAGCAACTCCAGGGGGAGTTAGAGCTTCTAATAATACCATTTTTTAGAAGATGACTAATTTCTGTTTTACAGACTTCCATCATCTCTTGGTTCATTTGGATGGGTCTGGATTTAGTGGGAATGGTTTGTTCGTCAAACCCTGGGATGTAAGGAAGTTCAACCAAGTGTTTCTTCGTTTCCCAAAATGTATTAGGGAATTCGGAACAAATTTCTTTTTCGAAATTTTTCTGAAGGTTGGAAATTTTCGTTATCATTTTCGGGGTTTGTAAAGATTGCTCAATTTTTTTGATATGAACATCTTGTTTAAGAAAATTGACATGAGAAGAAAGTCTGTTAATTTTAAAAACCGTTTGTTCTTTAATAAGGTTTCCTTCTTCTTGCGAGAGGGGCCTTAATAAAGGGATGAACAAGGTTTGGTTTAGGAGAGTAGTACGAATTCCATCGTAGTCACTCCAGTAAGGTCTAATCTGGTTGACCAAAGGTATTCCTAGAATGATATCTTCTGTGCTATCTTCGGTGATGACGAAGTCATTAACAAGGCAAATGCCATTGTTACAGACATGAGCTTTAGGGAGTTGATAGTGAATTGTCATTTTTTCTCCCGTCGCTGAATAAAGGCGAGAGGTACTCTTTTTAAGGTACTTTGTAGGCACAAGACCTTTAACGATACAGTTACTATCTGCTCCTGTATCGAAGAGGGCGACCCTGTTAAGAACGAAGTCTTTGTTTATGACGATTTTCACGACTATATGTTCGCTATAAGCCTTTATGGCTGAAATAGCTTTGCCAGACGTGGAAGGAGAATCTGAGCCAGGAAAAAAACTAGGCTCTGGTTCTCTAAGATAGTCATTAGGGATGATTGGGAAAGTCTTGGGGGACTCTGGAGGAGAAATCTTTTTTGGGGGGGAAATACTTTTGAGAACTTGATCTGTAAGAATGTTAAGTTCTACCTGGTCAAGACGAATCTTCAGATTCTTGATCTCTCCCTTTAGGGTGGAGATTTCCCCTTTAAGATCAGAAATAGATGGCTCTGCTAGTTTATCGAACCTTGACAGAACCTATTTCATGCTGAAAGGCTGAATAACGGGTTTGGGGGGTTTTTCTTCGTGAGAAAGCATTAATCGTTTGAGTTCTAGAAGATATTTATTTCTAGCCTCGTCATCTTGGATGTGTTCTATAACGTCAAATAGGATTTCTTTAGGATTTCCTGAAATGACATTAACAGTTTTTCTGGTGCAAGTGCAGAAGGTACCGTTACAAGTACATTCTTGACCAGACTGGGATTGATCTGACTCATAGGCAGCATTGATGAATTCCTCATCGCTGTAGTCCTCACTTGATGAGGTATAGGAGGACTCTGAAGAATCAGGTGAGTCTTCCATTATAGAAAATAGACTAGCTCTGGTTTCTTCTGAGAGATCTAGCTGGTTTATTTTCTTCTTCTTATTGGACTTGCAATCCTTCGCCCTGTGGCCTGTCTTGCCACAAGTCCAACAAGTATCTTTAGCCTTAGAGGTTTTTCTCTAGGTAGATTTTCTACTTGGTTTATAAGAATCTCGTTTGAAGGGTCTCTTACTAGAAGTACCCTTCTTGTGAGGTTTGGAGGTCCTTTTCTTATGCTTTTTGCCAGGGCTGGTGAATCCATAGTCTTGGCAGAAGGTTCCTAGTCCATATTTGGAAGTACTATCCTTCTTAAGTTGTTTCTTAAGCTTGATATCAGTGCAGAGATCTATCCCTACG
>NW_025883272.1:0-19265 GCF_002878395.1 Capsicum annuum
TCCTTCCTTCAATGTGCCGGTTGAGGATGTCGGTGTTGTGGATTTTTTATCTTATGAGAAAGTCCCAGTTAAGCTATTGGACAAGCAAGTTCGTAGATTGAGGATGACTGATGTAGCTTCAGTGAAGGTTATTTGGAGAAACCAAAAGGTGGAAGAAGCTACATGGGAAGCTGAGAAAGATATGAAGGCCAAGTACCCGTTCTTGTTCCCCATGTTAGACGAGAGTGCTTGAGGTATGAATTTCGTTCCCTTTTGAATTTGTCATTTGGCTTGGATGTATCCTTACTGTTATCATGCTAAAAATGGCTTAACTCCACATTCAGGACGAATGATCCTAAGGGGGGGGGGGGGGGGGATAATGTAAGACCTCATAAAATTTTGACAATTTTATTTTTGTCCCTCCTGCATTTGTAATGTCAATTTTTAACTTGAATTATATTTAAGGATGTTAAAAGGGTGATTTTAGAAAGTTCTGGAATATCCCATAGGGATATGGGGTTATTTTGGAACCCCGAGGCAGTGAGGGTTCGCGATATTAGCGTATCACGGAGGATAACCTCCGCAATAGAAGCGTGGCACGGAGGCTAGAATTCACAATATTGGCGTGTGACGTTGCTGTGTTTAAAATGCCCCGTTGTTATTTTCTTTTCTTATGGGTGAGGGGATTTTGGTCCTTTTACCCCCTGTAGACCTTTTAACATAAAATAACCTTATTGCCTTCATCTTTCAAAGATCAAATCATTCTCTGTCTCTCTCAAACTCAAAACCCAAAAACATTCAAGGGTTTTACAAGAGATTCACCATTCAAGCTCGGAACATTGAATTATTTTCAATTTCTTATGTATTTCAGCATGTATCTCATTCCCCAACTTTAATTTTACATTGCAACACTTATTTAGTCATTATGTATATTGTTTAAATTGATGGTTTTGAAATTGGGTTGAGGGGTTTTGATTTGAATTACTCGAATTACTTTTCCCATGTTTTAAATTGATGATTCATGCTTTAATATGTTTTTAGATTGAATGGGTGCATTGTTATGGAAATTGGAATCAGGATCATGGGTTTTTCCAAATTGATGACTTTTTGGCTTGGTAATGGCATTAACCCCAACACACTTTCTAAATTTGGTTTTTGAACATTTATAATTGCATAATTTAACTTATTTATGAACCCACTACATGGTATCAATAGATAATTGATTAAACAGATTTGAAAGGCCTTTGGTGCCCATGGTTTGGATTTTAAAATGAAAATTCGGAGTCAAATGGTTACACGGATAGGTTTGGCATGATTAAATGAGCTTGCAAGCATAATTGGTATGACGATACTAAGTGGTAAATGCCTTGATATAAGACTTTTGGGTTAATGATTGGGTTTATGTGCAAACTATTTTAATTTTGGCTTAAAGAGAATTGTGTAGATTACCATAAAGGTGTAGTCTTGGGGGGACTAACACTGAAAACCGCGTTTGCCAGCCTGGGGGTCTATATGCCTGTGTGCATAGTTCACACATTATATTTTGGGGATATCTAAAGCCGTATTATCTTTAGCCCTTCCTTGGTCGTGCAACTAACACGCATTGGGGCCCTTTCAGCAGGAGGAGCTGAACCCGTATAGCCCATGGGTACCTTTAGGATGGAGCGAGCTATATAGTTTAGGTTAATGATTTATACTCTCATGTTCATAACCCCTGTCCCTATCTCGACATCCTATATATACGTATATGAATGTGGTGCATATGGTTTTGATTGGTTTTTGGGCATTGCCATTATTTAATCGCTTTTTCTGAGTTACATGACAGTGCTTATACCATTGACCATCCCTGGATGCTACATTGTTTCATGATGTAAGGTCTGAGGGATTTTTTGTTACTCCTGTACAGTATTAAGTGGTGTGGTGCATTTTTGAGTTGCTGTGAAGTGGTAAGATTCCATCCTTCGGAAGGCCCTGTCATTTCACGAGTTTCTTTTATTGACTTAGTGTTGTTTGATTCTTTTCTTTTGGTCATAGTTGGGGGCATATCTTGACTTAGTTGACATATCTGGTTTTAGATGCTTTTGTGGAAAAGTGTTGGTTAGATTGTTGGTTTTTGTTGGTTAGATTGTTGGTTTTGACTCTTAGAACTTTCATTTTACTTCTTTCTCTTCTTATTACTATCTTGATTGGCTTCCACTTTATTATTATTATGGTGCTCTTGATGTTAGGCTGAGGGGATGGTCTTCGATCCATGGTAGGCTTGAGATACCTGTTACAACTAGGCCTTGGTTCAGGCCGTGACATGGTCGAACCTGAATGAACTGTATATCGGTAATTATAAGCTTCAACAAAATTGTTTCTCACAAACTATCTACATCAGTAACACACAACCTTCCTTGATACCTCAATATGCCATCTCCCCCAATCTTGAAAGCCATAACCTTTTGCTGACCCACCTTATCCTTGATTTGCATAAGTATGGGATCCATAACCTGTTTCTCCTTAACCTTAGCCCCAAGAAACAGCTTAACCACTTCCTGAACAATCACTCCTCTATCCTCAGAGTCCAATCAAACTCCCAGGTTAGACAGCTTGTGAATATCCTTCACCAACCCTCTTTTCTCCTCCTTTACGTGAGATAAGATCCCTATAGACAACCTGCTAAGAGCATTAGCAATAACATTAGCTTTAATTGGATGGCAGTGCAAACTTATGTGGTAATCCTTAAGCAATTCAAGCTACCGCCTTTGCTTGAGATTCTGTTCCTTCTGTGTAAACACATACTGCAAGCTCTTAGGATATGAATAAATATCCACATGCACTCCATACAGATAATGGCTCCAGATTTTCAAAGAAAAGAGCATAGATGCCAACTCTAGATCATAAGTCGGGTAATTTCTCTCATGAACCTTAAGCTGCCTAGGAGCATAGGCTACAACCTTACCTATTGGATAAACACATAACCCAGTCCCACAAGGGACACATCACAATGCATAACAAACCCCTCGTACCCTCGGGTATGGTCAAAACAGGCACAGAAGTTAACTTAACCTTCAACTTCTCAAAATTAGTTTCACAAGCATAGGACCACAAAAAATTAACCTTATTCTGAGTTGACTTCATCAGCAGAGCAACAATAAATGAGAAACTCTCTAAAAACCTCCTATAATACCCAACCAAGCCCAAGAAGCCCCCAATGCCGGTTGGAGTTGTAGGTCTTGGCCACTTCTTAACTACTTCAACTTTCTGTGGATCTATCTTGATCCTTTGACTAGAAATAACATTCCTGAGAAAGGTCATAAAACTTAGCCAAAATTCACACTTAGAAAATTCTGCATACAATTTCTGGTCCTTACGAGTTTGCAACACAATTCTGAGGTGATTTTCATGATCCTCATCACTTTTGGAGTACACCAAGATGTCATCAATGAAGACTATGACAAACAAACTCAAAAACTGCCTGAACACCCAACTCATAAGATCCATGAAAATAGTCGGAGCATTAGTCAACCCAAATGACATAACAAAAAATTTAGAATGGCCATATCGGGTCTGGAAAGAAGTCTTGGGAATATTAACCTCCCTAATTTTCCACTGGTAATAGGACGAATGAAGATTAATATTTGAGAAATACCTTGCACCCTGAAGCTGATCAAATAGGTCATCAATCCTAGGGTGAGGATACTTATTCTTCACTATGACCTTATTCAACTGACGATAATCTATACACATCCAAAGAGACCCATCTTTCTTTTGCATGAAAAACATAGGGGAACCCTATAGAGAAATACTTGGACAGATGAAACCCTTATCAAGAAGATCTTTCAACTACTCCTTAGTTTCTTTAGTTCAGTCGGAGCTATCCTACAAGGATGAATAAATGGGATGGATATCCGGTAGATGATCAATCCCAAAATCTATCTCACGATAAGAAGGAATTATAAGAAGATCATCGGGAAAAACTTTCAAAAATTCATTAACCACAGGGACAAATTACAATGAGGACCTCTCAAAATACGAATCGCTAATCGAAACTAAATGATACAGATACCTGATAACGCTCAACTTATAATTAATTTAAGTGCAAGGCGATCGTCATCAATATATTTACCTAACTTTGGATAAAAACCATAAACATTATCTACTAAATAGAAGCTAATCAACAATAACCCACACACACTTTAACCCTTATTCACACATAACCCCCAGATGGAGATCTAGCTATACATAAAATAAATAAAGATAGATATACCCATAATCTCTATTGAAGTGATTTATTAAAGCTTAAGTGAATATTACTTCAAACTTGACACTCCCATAAATCAACAACGGAAGTGATCTAATCTTCCAATTAAAAAGTCTCCAATGTATTCTTTACCCAAAAATTATACAATATTTTCTTCTCCAAAATAGAGGCTATGAACTCAAGAGCTAAACCTAAAAATTGGGGAAGATGGAATATCATCCATGATTCTAGGGTTTGAGTCTTTTTGTCAAAATTGGGATCAGCCACATGCATTTCCAATTTTGCCCTTGGGTTGATTTCTTTTGCTAAGCCGCAATTGCGCAGGTCTGGCTGTGACCGTAGTTACGCGACCATAGGTAACTTCTGTGATTGCGGTTAAATGACTTTTGCTTGACTATCGCAATCACAGTCAGCAGATCACAACCTCGATACCTGAGGCCTTTTTGCTTCAGTCTCAACTGCAGTTTTCTTGCTCCCTTTTGATCGTGTTTAGATCCAATCCACATCTTTTGATCTCCTCAACTCTATGCCTGTAAAGAGTGGATATTAGTGTATTTTGTCACCAATATGTCTTATTCATTCATTCAAAACAAGGTAATGTGTACAAAAGTTTAGTGAGAATGAGTGGTAAAATCATCACTCATCAATACCCCAACTTAAAGTATTTGCTTGTCCTCAAGCAACACTATCTCTTACCATGAGACAACAATTATCTATGCCCAAACTTTATACCTTAAAGCTCACAATGACTTCAACTTTAGTCGCAACCACAAGTAGCACATTAAATACGAGCTAAACTAATTTCCACTACACCCCTCATCATAAGATGCAACATTCAAGAATACATAGGACTTTAAAGAGCAACCAGGCAACAACAACCTATTCTAGAGGTGGCTTTTCTTTGACCACAACTTAGCTATACACCATTTGCCTCATTCTTCGGAAGATGGCAAAATCACACACCCCAACTTGTTTCATATGCCAATACTCACAAGAAAGAGAAATCCATACACCAAACTACCAAATATGCAACAAGGAATTATAAGTGCAAAAACTCTGTCCCTCACAAAAGAAATCTCTATGCAACAAGTGTTATACCATAAGCTTGCCCTCATTTTCAATCGCCACTACAAATAAAGTAAATGGTTGGAGATCTCGAAGGACTTTCTAAGCTTGCAACGTAGGTTCGGGTTAGGGTAGGATATCATCTTGGAACAATATGGCTATACCCTTCCTTGAACATCTATACCATACTTTTCAATCTTTCTTTTTGACTATGGGCCACTCTTCTTTATTTTCTCGCTTTTATCATGCCTATTTGTTTTGCTTCCTTCATTTACCCATTCATTTCATCTCTTTTTCTTGCAACTTTCGTGTAATTCATTTTTTTTTGGATCTTTTGTTTCTCTATTCTTTTATTTTCAACACTTAGGCTCATTCGGCATTTTACTAACAATTTTTTGGCCTCATAATTTCTTCCATCAACCTTTACCACCCCCAACTTAGGCTTTTAGCCTCAAGTTACATTTTCAAGTTCAAGGAGGGTTTGGTTCAAAAGAGGGATAAAAAGAATGGATCACGGGTTATAATAGGCTTTCCAAAGAAAGGTCCAAAGCCTCAAAGTGGGTATTAGGGATTATAATTATGCATGGGTAGGATTTTTAGGCTAGAGTGAGTTCCAAAATCACAAATATGGCCAAAGATCATTTCTCCAACCACAAACAATCAAAATTAGTTTTGGAAGACTAACGGGGCAAGTTTTAGATAACACAAGTGTACAAGAGATGAATACAAAAATCTTACCATACATGGCATGCAAAATTCGCCAAGGGGGCTCAAATGCCCCTCTCGTGAGAGACAAAATGGGAGTATCTATTTCTATTCATAGGTTAAAATTTATGAAGCCACAAAAAGAGAAAAACTTTTGTCACAATATTGCTCACGTCCACACCCTTGTTTTTTAAAAATTTTTGGATGGAGAGGGTTGTTTATTTTGCATTAGACTCTCACACAATTTGCTAAACTGTGGCTATAACCAAAGCCTTAGTCTTACATTTAGACTCAAAATGGGCAAACTACCCATATGGCTACTGACACTTCGCCAATAGTGTACAAAGTGGCACCAACTTTACAACAAACAATGCCACAAGTACTCAGACTTTCCTTGCATTTTAGAAATCTATGCCTCAAAACTCAAATATGAGGATTACCCTTAAGGATGTTGTCTCCCAATCTATCATTGGGCAAAACTTATCGTTCATCATCAAAATAAAAATAAAAGCTAAAGTAAAAATAGAAAAACTAAAACTAGAAGAAAAACATGATAATCCATAAAATATGGGAACCAATTGGGTGCCCACAATGTAGCATTTAAAAAAAATTAAAATAATATCCAAAGCATAACCCCAAAACAATCACTAACATAAATATCTGGCAAACAACAGCAAAATAATACACATCCGAGGGTACCCCCAACCAAGAGAATGTAGTGTGGACACTACAGGTGCAGGTAAGTAAGACTAAAAGGGTCTCTCTGAATATGTATCAAGATTTATCTTCTCCTATTAACTCGGTATCATAACCACTAGCATCATCAGCTGACCACTCTGTAGGGGCCTCATCCTCATTATCCAATCTTGGTGAAGGTACTGGATGGTTTGGTTTGAGCACTTTGAAGATGACCTTCACCCCTTTACATAGCTTCCTGAAGAATTTTTCTCTTTTTTTCTCTCTTCACTATTTCTCATGTAAAACCTTGAGGTCCTTGTGAGAGGTGGCTAAGGCCAAATATGCTCTCTCCAAACTAGTTACTGTGGCACCTAGCTTCTGCTACTCTGCTATGTACTTCTCATAATATAACTAAGTTATATATGATTGACGAGCAGTGGAAGGTTCTCCTGGTCCCTGAGGTAGTTTGGACAATAGTTCTCTCACCCCCTACATCTGAATAGAGATGTCATTGAAACTAGTGGCTGATGAGGGTCTGGAAGAGTCTGTGTCCTCCTGGACTTATTTGCTCCTGTCAATCTTTCTCTTCTTACTCTGACCTGAGGAATCTTCATCTCTAAATTTAAGTGGAAGATGAGGGATCTAGGATGTACCAACTATCTGCAACATACTCTTCTACTTCTACCCTCTTACAAAGCCTAGTGATAAGGGAAGGGAAAAGAAAATGTGTACCTCTCTGACTTTGGAAATAACTCCACTCCGAAAAAAAAATCTAACCTACATTGAGAGGGATGCCAGATAGAATTTAAGACACTATCCGAGCTCGCAAATTGGTGACAATGGTCATATAGGTGCATGGCGATACTTGACTGCATATGATGTTTAGCCAAAGCCTGGCTTCTGCTGTGAAGTCCTTCATTAAAATATCTCTCTTGGTGATGCACCAGGGAACTGCTTTTTCGGGACATAAAATGTTTCCTAGCCAGGTCCCTGGCTCACATGCCTTGGAATGAAACTGCCCCATGTCAGCATTTGGGAGCCCATAAACCACATTAATATACTCTACTCTGAAGCTCACTTGCTTACCCCTAATAGTCATTACTGGGTTTATGAGAGACACTACACTGAGGTTTGTGTAGAACTCATGTACCCACTGCTCATTAGCATAGCAGGGTTCCAGGATAAAGCATATCCACCAGGTTGCAGTGTGTCTGGCATGAAATTTTGGGAGCTTCTCCTCCATCTTGTCTAAGCTAATACCCTTTTCAGGAAGTAGCTTTATCGTATAGAAATCCTTGTAGTAGAGGTGTCGGTATTGTGTGGCCATGAATCTTGTGTTGTTAAAATATCCTATTTTTGAGGTTGAGAACCTATAAGCAATGCAACTCAGACCAATATTAGTATGTTCATACCAAAACATGCTAAATCATACAGACAAGCTCAACTAGTATTGTTATGAAAGGTTTCGGGGGTAGCAGAGGATGTGCAGAAGTTTCGAATTCTACCAATATCTGGCCTCAGGTATGGCGATCATGGAGTGTTGACTACGATCGCGGTCATCGAGATTGGGATTGCGGTACCTGAGACTAAGTTGGACAATTTTTGCACAGTATTTAAAATGCAAATTTAACCCCCAATCCCTTATTTCAACTAGGCATGACAAGATTATAAATAGAGAATTTCAATCCTAGAGTGTGTGATCACAACCCCAAACTTAAAGAAATTGAACATTGAATTCGTAGGGGAATTTAATTACATACATGGTGTACACTTTAATTTAAGCAGTTTAAGGCTTAATTTTGGGTACTCAAGACTTCCCTAATAGTGTGTACACTAACTACAACAACTAACTACAGTACAATAATAAATAAGCATGAATTTGGTAATAAAAACATTATTTCAGAACCTTTTAATATATTACGAGTTCAAAGCATACAATAATATCAAAACCGAGGAGATTTAGATAACTTACCACTTATATGATACAAGGTTTGAATTGGCGCTTGGATATGGAATGTAAAGACACAAACTTGAGAGAAAGTTTGAGAAAATTTTGAAAATAAGGCACATGGGAAAATGGTGTTCGGATGGTCATTTTAATCTGATTCGACTGTGATTGTCGTCTGCGTTATGCAATCGCGGTCATGCAACCTCCGCAATCACGTTGGAATAGACCATAGGCGTGGTAACTGAAACTAAACAATTGGGTTTCTTGCCCTTCATATTCATTCCAACATGCCAATTTCATTCACTCTTTTTTCAAAGTCAATCAAAATTTCTCTTACCTCCATATTTCATGGATTATGCATGCAACAAAATAAAACAAAATGAAATATAGTCTAACATGCATAAATCTAATGGATATGTGCCACTTTTCATGGTATGATGGGTTGCTTCCCATCGAGCACTTAGGTTAATGTCATGGAACGATGCCTCCATAGCTTTATTTTATGTTTCCACTTAGAAGATTTAAATCTCCATCCCATCTTTCATTCAATATGCGATGAGCGTCAGAGGGACAAAAGATTTAATTCTTTTAAGATGAAACTTAGAAGATGTGAGGATGTGGAGAGCAAGCTTCGATCCCACCATTTTGAAGACTTGAACCTTTTACCCAATTTGAAATCAAATTTTTGCGTTGGCTCTTTGGGAAAAAGTGGGCACATCAATAGGCCATTCCTTATACATTGGAAGTTGTGTTCCTTGGCCATTGATGGATGTCGTTCCATATGCTCTTTTGGAATGCCAAATTCCAAAATATAATACGTGGACTTCGTATCTCCATAATGCACCATTTGCTCAGAGGGATGGATCCTCATCACATCCTCTAAGCATAAATTGAAAAGTGGTTTGAATGAGGCCCACCTCCTAATTTCGGGTTAGCTCCTCCAAAGCATTTTTACCTCGAAATAAACTAGAGTCATCATAAAAGGTTAGCATCAATTTTTAGTTTGACTCTAGTACCATTTCTTTTATTGTGGCTTCTTCTTCATCATATGACTCAGTGGATTGGGAAGTTACCGAGAAGTCTTTGAGACCAAGTTCATCATCATATATTGGTGTCTTTTGTTGATGGACCTCCTCTTGGAAAATGGGCATGGTTGTGATGTTTGCAAAAATTATGTTCTTGCCCAAATTTCTTTTCCTTGAAATTTACCCTTTCGAACACCCTGTAGGATTTATGCAAGCCTTGCAGATTCTCCCCGATTATCGTTACCTGATCCAAAATAGTTTGAAGCATTGCTCCAAGACCAATGAGTCTGGTTTATAGCTCCTCCTTTTTCTCATCATAAGGCCTATCAATCTTCTAAGAAGAACTAGCAATTCGGTTAGTATAATAGGGGGAGGGGACATTTGGACAATCATCCCAATGTCCATCTCGACCACTACATAACGAGCACCTATACTCCCTATAAGATTTAGGCGGTAGGTCTATCTCTTTTTGGGGAGTATAGTCACAATCTCTCCTATTATGTAGTCCATCATACATTAGACATGGGTCATCACGATAGGATTCCCAACTACCAATATCATATTTGTAAGGAGATGCCATAGAGAAAAGTAAAAATAAAATAAAATCTACCTATAAAGAAAAATCACAAAAAAATATATACAAGCTTGAATTCAAGGAAGTACCTAAAATTTCAAACTAACTTAGTACGTCAAATTGTTCCCCAAAAATGGAGCCATTTTTTATAACGCTCAACTTACATGTCAATTTAAGTGCAAGACGGGCGTCGTTAATATATTTATCGAATTTTAGAGTCAGGGTCGAATCCACGAGGGAAAAATGTGAGTCGCAATCAAGTTACTTCAAAATAATAGATATAAGTTAAATCCAAACCAATGTTATAAGAAGGTCAAAATAGGAGTGATAAGTATTTACACTAATGTTTCTTTTTGGGTTTTTCTAGTATAAATTTGGGGCTATGAATAATTAGAGTTTTAACAGGTATGCATGGATCTTGGGATTATACACTACTAAGGGTGTGATATGTGCGTGTTTGCAATCAACATCAATTTAGTAAGTTAAATATGGGTAGGTTTGGTTATAAATTTTGATGCTAGTCTTTCAACGAAACACCAAACTTTTACCCATTGATTCTTTCGAATACATAATAGGTGTGTTCAACAATTGGTAACCACAACCTCAATCTAGGCATCCTTACAATGATACCCATGGTATAGTCAACCTCACATTCACCCTTATGTCTAAGATAGTGAAAATTTAGCAAACTACACACACAATTTCCTATCATTGCTTTGGTCTCCACATACCTCTTTCAAGAATGATATGACCTAAACTTCACCCAAAACCTTTCTTTCGAAGATGGCTTCGGGTTTTGTAGAGCATGGAGCTTTCACTCATCAAACCTATATGGGTATTTAAGGCTTTCACCCATCAAATCCCAACAAAATTAGCATAGCAATGATAAAACCCATAAACATGATCTAATAAATAGAAGCTAATCAATAATATCCCACACACTTTATCCCCTATTCACACATAACCCTAAGAGGGAGATCTAGCTACACATAAGATAAATAACCATAAATATACCCATAATCTCCATTGAAGTGATTTATTGAAGCTTAAGTGAATGTTACTTCAAACTTGGTACTCCTACAAATCAACAATGAAAGTGAGCTAATCTTCCACTTAGAAAGAGTCCAATATATTCTTTACCTAAAAATTATACAATATTTTCTTCTCCAAAAATTGAGGCTATGAACTCAAGAGCTAACCCTAAAAATTAGGGAATATGGAATATCATCCATGATGCTAGGTTTTGAGTCTTTTTGTCAAAATTGGGATTAGTCACATGCATTTCCAGTTTTTCCCTTGGGGTGATTTCTTTTGCTAAGCCGCGATCATACGGGTCTAGCTATTATCGCGGTTGAATGGATTTCTCTTGACTGGCGATCGTGGTCAGCAGACCACAACTGCGGTACTTGAGGTCTTTCTGCTCCAAGTCATCAGCTGCAGTTTTCTTGCTCCCTTTTGGCCGTTTTCAGCTCCAATCCACAGATTTTGATCTCCTCAACTCTATGCCTGCAAAGAAAGGATATTAGTGCATTTTATCACCAATATGTCTCCTTTATTCATTCAAAATAAGGTAATGTGCACAAAAGAAATAAACTTCTGAGCTTTAATATAGGAAATAAAACTTTCTTTGGGTACTAAGGAACTCCCCTCCTATTTAATCACTAGTTCAATTGGAAAATGAAAATTGACCTTTTGGGTCATACAATCTAGAGAAGCATAGCACGGATGGAGTCAATTCATCCCTAAGATTACATCAAAATCTACCATGTCAAGTTCTATCAAATCCACCAATGTCTCCTATGAAGAATGGACACCACACAACCCCTATAGATTTTTTGGTAACTATAGACTCTCCCACAGGAGTAGAAATAGAAAAGGGGTCAAAAATATTTTGAAGACAAAAACCAAAGTGTACATCCATATAAGCGGTCACATAAGAAAGGGTAGAATCTCGATCATATAAATAATAAACATCACAGAAAAAGAACCATCACATACCAGTTACAACATCTGGGGATGCCTTATACTCCTAATGAGTAGCAAGTGTATAATGGTGATTTTGACTATTTTCGGTACCTGAAGTGGCACCCTTAGGTATAGGAGCCAAAAAAGTTATGATCGGGACCTTATTAGCTCTTGTGGAAACTCTAGCCATAGGATAATTCCACCGCAGATGACCAGACTAACCACAATTAAAGCATAGATTCCTTCCCTCCTCACAAAATCTATGGTGAAGTTGTCCAGAAAATCAACAAGGAAGGTAGGGTGAGGCTGACTGAGCTCCAGTGACCTAAAATAGGGCACCCTATGCCTTAGGACCATGCCAGTCTGAAAACAACAATCACCTAAATGCTTAGGATAAGGAGCACTAGCTGTCAAATAAGAATTTCCCCAATTCTTCTTCTTAGTTCACTGCCTACGATCTCTCTTACTATTTTTATATTTACACCTTTCTCTATATATCTAAACTTCTTGGTTTTCCTTTTTCTCATCTCTACCTATTTTTTTTCTCATCCTCCACCTACTGCATATAAACCACCAACCTGGATATGTCCATAGCATTATTCGGCATCACAACCTTACATTCTAACACCAAATCATAAGATAAACCAAAATCAAACTTTCTCATTCTGGACCTCATATTAGCCACCAACTCGGGAGTATAATGGGACAACTGTTAAAATTTTAGGGTATACTTTTTAACACTCATCTTACCCTGCTTCAAGTTCACAAATGCTTTGGCTATAGCCTTCCACAACTCTTAAGCAAAAAAGTGATCAAAAAATGCACCTATAAACTTATCACACATTATCGACTCAGCATCATCACCCCTCATCTCTTCCCACTTCTTATACCACTGGTAAGCCATATCCTTCAATTAATAAGCAATAAACTCCAATTTTTATGAACCAGTAACATGCATCACCTTAAAAATATTCTCCATATCATCAATAAACCCCTGAGGATCCTTCTCAACCTTAGAGCCTATAAAGGTTGAGGGATTTAACCTCATAAACTGGATAACCCTGGTGACCTCAGATGAACTAGAAATAGGACCAGCATAATAAGACCGACGATATTGATACCACGCCTAACATATAGATAGACTGACGGAACTCCATATTAGAGATATCTCTCTGGGGTGACTCAACATAAGTATCACCAGCTCGGGAAGCCCAAAGAGGACTAGTAGGGATAGTGGAACCCCACGTTGAGCAGTACAGTTAGGATTAGGTACCCTAGACTGGGTCTGTACTCCATAAGCAAGGCAAATTCGCTCCACATTTTCCCTAGGTGGGATAGAGATTCCAGTAGAGTTTCTACAATCGTCAGACCTTGAGAGAGGCATGATATGAAATGCAGGTAAACTAGGAGTTAGATAAAACTCAAAGTACTAGAATCTCTAGCATTAAATAGAACACAAGAAATGGAAACATTCCTAAATTCTTTGTAGACACCTCCTTATAAGTGTGACGCTCTACACACCTATTAAAGGGAATCTACTCGATACGGCTTTGTGGACACCCAATAACCCTGAATTGTCCTCTGAAACCAAGATTTTTATGACCCAAACTTGAGCCTGGACTTGATGGACAATCTCAATCCCACCATAGGGCCAAAGAAAACTGATCTGAGGTGATTTTATACTCTTCGGTATCATTATTCTAGCTTATTTCGCCTTGTTTTGAGAGCAATTTGTGTGCTTAACATGTTCATATTGATATAAATAATCATTTAAGTGTCCAAGTGTGTGATTACAATGTCCAAAGTATTTTTCAAACAAGTTTGTGCTTAGTTGAATCATTTAGAGTTCAGCCCGGAAAACTAGTTTTACTAGCTTGAGCTAGGTGTGTGTCTAGTTAGTTTTGGTGGATTCTAATGTGTTTAATTTGTTCCAAATATTTTAAATGTGTAATTATCTATGGAATAACTTGCTTTTAATGTGCGAATTTTAAACTGATTAAGTCAAGAATCGAAATAATAATTGAAAGATCATTGCGAATTTGCGTAATCTTAGCTCTTATTTTGATTTATCGTTGAGGTTATTGTGTTGTTTTAAACTTTATTATGTGGTGTATACTATTGTAGGAGGCTTTGTGAGCTGAATTCGGTGATATATTGATGATTTAAAGGCCTGAAATTTATTGAAAATACACTGCAAAGGGCATGGGTAAAGAATAGGACGTTCAACACTTTACCAAAATTTTGGAAGTAAATTCCAGTGAGTCAACGCGAGTTCAATGTGTCGCATTGATGGTCACACAATTTACACTTGAAGAATTTTTCAAAGGCTAATTCCAGTACACCAACGCGACTCAAAGTGTCGCGTCGATGTGTTTAAAAACTGCAATTCGAAATTGCGCCGACACGGATCAAAGCACTTTAACAATAAAGTGAAAAAGGGGGAATATTTTTCTTAGGGCTTGTGCTACCTAATCCCACTAGAAATTGGATTTGAAATATAATATATATAGAAGACACAGCTCGACACGTCAGTGGGGAGATTAACTTGGAAAATTTTACAAAAAGTGGAGATACATCTGGACACGTTACATGACTTGGTCAATTCGGTGGTAAAAATTATGAAGTGCTGCTACACAGTTAAATTAGGTTTTATTATTTTATTTAACTTTTAATTTTTAATATCATGTATTCAATTATTTGGATTGCGATTATGAATATTATCGGCTAAAAATTCTCTTTCCAGAGTTAAAGTCAAGAACATGAGTACTATTACTTTGAATTAATTTTGATTAATTTTGCTTATCATATTTGCTTGTTTGTTTATTCTTGTTTTAATTATTTTATGAATTGATTACCCATAATATATATATATATATATATATATATATATATATATATATTGTCGACCTTTTGATCTCGGGAGAGGAAATAGGGAGATAGAACATGGAAATAAATAAAGTTTGGATTTTTATTCTTTTATAAAATAAAGAATTAAACTTAGCGTCTAGGACAGAGATGTATTTAGATGTCTTACTTGATTTATACGTAGGATGATGGATTTAATTAACTTAATTGGATTATTACATCCCTGCTCAATGATGTAGTTGTAATATCCATATTAGGTAAAAGATTAGAGGTCGGGAGACCATGATAATGCAATTAACTCTATGAATCAACAACCAAGATAAGCAAGTTAACGAATGAAATTCAATAACATAGTATGATTGTTCGAAGTGCTTTAACCCTGGGCTTTAATTCATTGATTGTCCTAAGACTTTTATTTTTATGCATTATTTATTTTATTTTAATTTTTAATTTACAAAATTAGAAACTCTTTTTTTTTTTTACTTTTTCTCAATTGTTTAACTAGAATTGGATAGTCGGCGAATGCAATTCCCTGAGAGATCAATACTTGAGCTTTCTTGAAGCCACTTTACGACTTGATAAGACCACCTACACTTGCGTGTGTGCTTGAGCGCTGTCAAGTTTTTGGCGCCGTTGTTTGGGACTTGTAACTAGGCAACTATCTTATTTTTAGTTTTTCTATATTGAGTTCTAAATAGTTTTTTTTTAGTTTATTTTTATTTTTCTTTATTTCTATTTTTCTCACGCCCTTCTTGAGATGTCAGCCTGGGATAGATGGTTTTTGAGTGATGACGATTCTTGTTGTTTTTGTGGGGGACCATATCAAGCGACTTTTTGTCCAGATTTTGATAGAAGTGCGTGGACGGATCCTTCACAATATGATGAGGATATTATTTTATCTATGGAGCAGAATGCAGCTTGGTGTTTGGTTTGTGGTCAAAGCAGTCATACTGCAGCTATGTGTGTTGTCAATCCCAATTCTGAATTATTTGTGGGCTTGCTGAAAGGCAAAATTATATAAACTACTATAATCGAATGGGGCTGAATCAGTTACAAATTTTATTATGGACCAACCAACAACAGTTTCAGCAGCAACAACTAAACATGCAGACCACAACTCAAATGATTAAAATGGAAGAGATGCTGAAACAAATTTTAGCATCTCAAGTACAGTTTTTGGCAGACATGAAGCACTATCGGGAGACTGCAAAGCAATTGGATAATAAGCTGGAGGTAGATGCAGAGTTGACTTCCCAACCTGTTGTAGATAAAGTTGCGAATAATTTGAGGAAGTCTGAGTACTCGAAAACTAAATTGTTGAACAGGTTGAGGAGATACCACTGCCACCATGTCTATAGTGGCTAAGCAAAAAAAAATATGAGGAGGATATTAGTCAATTTGTGGAGTAAATACAAGAATCACAGTCACTCGATTGTCATGTTTATCTTGAGACTGAAATTGAGAAGGTGAATAAAACTGAGTGTGTAGTAGATAGTGTAAATTTCGAAGTAGTATTGGTTGGGCCTCACTTGAAGCATTTTTCTACATTATGTTTAGATGATATCTTATTTGTGGAATCATTTAAAATAGTGAAAGAGTGTGAAGATGAGAAACAAGAATCCTATATTCTTGATTTTACACCGGATAAGCAATATAAAAACACACCTCCCTTTAAGGTCGAGTAGTTTACCATGAACATTTCATTAATCAGTTCTTTAATTTTTGTACCACCACCCTATGTGCGAGGAAAAAATATGGATGCGAAGTTGGGGGTGAAATTCATATCCTCAAGGTAGAGGAAAAAGTGATATGGGTCGTGCCGCAACACTAAATAAGGCGCTTGTTGGGAGGCAACCCAAGCTAAGGTATGTTTTCTTTTTAGTCTTTCTCTTTAGTTTTTACTTAACGTAGTTTTATTTTTGGTTGAGTCACAGGTTTATGGGAAGTCTGAGTACCGAAAATCTGAGCGAAGAGTATGGCAAAAATGGAGTGTGGGGTCCCCCGGATCCTTCTATGCAAGAAAATGCTACTAGATAGGCCTAGAGGCCTCAGAGAGTATTTCTATCTCTTACCTTTAAATTCACTTTGGGGACAAAGTAGATTTTTAAGTATTGGGTGGGGAAATTCCCAATTTTTGGCTCAATTTAAAATTTTTTTAGGTTAGGAATAAGTGAGATATTATTGTTGGTGCTATTTTTGATAGCATGATGCAAGTGAGTTTGTTGGTAAAAGCATGTTGATTGAGTGAATTGCTATTTTTGAGACTCTTAGGCTCATGTTTGTGACTCTTGTTCTTGTTGGCTTAAATTTGAATTCATGCTATTGTTGTTTGGGAGTCTATGATGATCCTATTGAGTTGAGCATGTGCCATGCATGAAGTGAGAATTTTTTGTATATTCCTTGTTGCATATGATGTCTAGAACTTTCCCGGTGTGTGTGAAGCGAAATAAAGAATGTGAGTTTAGGAGATGATATAGACATTTTTTATAGCCTTATTTTCACCTTCTTTTTGGCCTGCCCTTGTGCAATATCCTAGTTAACCTCATTGAGACTTTAACTTTTTCTTTGGTAGCCTCATATATAGCCTAATTTCCTTCTTTGATAGGCCATAATTTGATCCAAAAAGCTCCTAAGTGCTTTAATAAAAAAATTAATTTAGTAAGGAGTTTGAGAAATTGAAAAAACAAAGGTGAAATTGATGCCCCAAGGTAATAGTTATTGGTGTTTATATTTGTTTTATGGTGGTTGAGAGTGATATAAATGGTGTGAGAAATATTTCCATGATTGAAAAAAATGAGAAAAATTGAATCTTAAAAGAATAAACAATGCGCCCACCATGTGTTTATGAAAATGCTTAAAAGAGATAAGGTGAAAACAAGAGAATGAGGGTAGTAAAAAGGGTGTAATTTGGTTGTTGAAGAGTGGCCTTAATTGCATAAAGTGTTGTATTAAAGTGCTTAGAGAGGTTAGTAACTATTCGAGGCCAAAATAGTTCCTACCCGTCCTTTAGCCTATATTACAACCCGTAAAAGTTCTAATTGATCCTAAGTTCATCAATCTGATATTAGTGGAGAATTACACTAAGGGCAATCTTATAGTTCATTATGTGTAACTTGTGAATTCTTTGTGAGAGTGAGCGTAATTTGATTCTTGTACCCATTATGTTATAAATTGCATTATTGTGAGTGATTATGGGTAGCTCTCTTGTTGTGAGGGTACATGTTTGATGAATGTGGGTGATTTTTATGATGTCCTTGATTTAGCAATATGCATGAGTTTGCCAACTAGTGAGTCAATTCTTGAGGCTAGGATATTTTGGAGTAGTGTTCATGAGCTATTGATTGTGTTTGTAATTTGCTTTGTGTAGAAACTTGCATTTTGTATAGTCATTGTAGTACTAGCTTGAGTGTATTTCATTTAAAAAGTGGTGATTAAGTCTCACCACAATGATTCATGCAATCTCACCACAATGAGTCATGCAAACAGACATTCTTTATCACTACATACATATTAGTGGACAGTAAAAAGTGTCATTATTTGCAAGGAACCAGACTTGTTTTTATCACTCTCTTTTACTTTACCCCTTCTCCATCCCCACGCTTAATTTTTTTACAGGTAAGATTAGTGAATATGGTTACTAAAGCTACTGCTAATATCCCTGGATGAGAGGCAGAGTGAGAATGAGCCAAGTTGTACTTGTGTACTTACATATATTTATGCCTTGCTTATTTTATAAAGCGCAACATATGTTAAGAGTTTTTAGTTTTTGGTAGGCTTCAAGATGGATAATCATTATAACAATATATGATTTAAGAAATTTAAATAGACACGATGTCATACTAGAGTAATTTAGTTCTTCATAGAAATTTCTCTATCCTTTCATGAAACATGTGAATTAAACTATAAAGTTTGTATTCTTTTGTAAAAATTTGTTGTTGTGTTATGTTTTTAAAGTTTAATAGGAGGTCTGAGGCCTTTTTAAGCTAAATTAGGACACTTAAGTTATTTTGTCTCAGAAAGGATCTTTACTATACAAGAGAACTAGATTGATGTCTGACTTACACTGAAATTTTATATGATTTTTATGAAGATAATATCTGTTTTTGTATTACACTGATGTAGCTTTCACTTGCAATTGTTTCTTTGTAACTCTTTCTTTTGGAAGATTACCTTTGGTACCTGAGGAAGAATTAGTAAAAGTTGTAAAGTTGGAAA
>NW_025883273.1:0-4691 GCF_002878395.1 Capsicum annuum
AAAAGTGATGTTAAGTTCTTGAAGATTGGGAAATCGTTGAAATAACACATTCGCGCTATCAGCTTGATATTGGAAATTTAACCTTCTTTAGTATCCTCAAATTTTCCAATTTCGATGATTCTTCAAAAATCCGCTGCATATTGTTTTCCAAATCAAATCCAGCAATTCCATTTCCCAAAAATAGCTGGTAAAGAGTGTGACACCTAATTTTTGCCCTCTACAATCCAATTTAATTTCGAGTTTCTTTAATTTTAAAATAAAATCACAACAATTATTTTATTCAAATAAAAGATTTTCAAAATATTTTCTGTATGTAACTTTGTCATTTTAAGTAGCGATTATATATTATCGTATTCAATTATACGAAATTATATAATTTTGATACTCAAATGTTTGTTTTACAAAATATCGGATTGTAATCAAGACTTATGTTGAAATAAATTTATAATAATTAAAATTTTGATTTAATTATAATCTATTCCCAAAAATAATTTATTCAGAGAGATAGTTGTTTGATTTTATGAAATCAAGAAGCTCGGGATTAAACACGGTGTTTATTCATATCGAATTTCGATTCAATTTAGTCAATTCATTAAATTTGGACCTTAATTGAAATCAATTCGGCCATAATTGCAATGCAATTGGTCAAATGAGTTTTAATTAGGCTAGATTTTAAATGCAATTGTCTAAATTTTCCCTTTCTGGCCATTTAATAAATAGCCAAAATAGCCTGACCTATCCAATCCCTAAATTAATTGGGAATCTAATCGGGGTTATTAAATAACCCCAATCTTGAACCAATTAAATTAATCCCATTAATAGGCCAATCAACCAAATCCCCAACATTGACCCAACTCAATTAATAACCCCCGGCCCAAAACATCCTCCTGACTCGGCCCGATCCACCTTTATCTTCTCCTCCACCAATGATACAAACACAACAACAACAGTTCGACGCCATCAACAACCCGGCCAACTCCAAATACCCGATTCCATCAACCCCAACCCATCTATTTTTCTTCACACGCATCTTACGCATCCGTAGGACAAGAAAAGGATTCAAAAATCTTCTAGAACGAGCTGTCCCCCCCCCCCCACAACGGTTCGATTCCGCGATTTTCGGGTGTAATTGTACAATTTCGTACATGTATGTCACAATTTCATTGCCTCATGGTGAAAATTCATTTTCCCCCAATCTCATTGGTCCACCAATTTCAATGCTGGTACGTTTGTTGATGAAACCCCAAGCCAAAGGAGAAATTCGAATTGAAATTCGAAGATACCTTATTTTTCAAGTCCCGAAAATACCCCCAATTCGTCTTTTATATAAGAAACGATTGGGTCACTGTTTTAAAAGGAGATTTTGGGGGGGTTCGAAACTTTGGGGTGTTCAAAAATTCTTGAAAGGTTTTGGGGGGATTTTTCTCTTCTTTCCAGGTTGGAGATTCTAGAATTGGAAATTCTTTAGAAAAATTCTAGGGTTAGGAACTTCAGTGCAAAAGATTTTCTAAGAGCTAGCTAGGTCGGAAAAGGGAGGTTAGAAAATTTCGTAGAAATCTTGAGGTTGGAAATCTTCGATTCAAAAAAGCAAAGGAAAAGCACAGAAAAGAGGGGTTGAGAGAAGAGGGAACAGTTCCTTAGCAAAAAATCTAGAGAAAGCGGTGCGCTGGTTGAGATTTTGTTAAAGACATCAACTTTCCGGTGGTCGTGATCTCCCTACCCGCTCGTCGTCTCATTTTTCTGCACTTAAAGAGGTAAATACACCCTGTTTTCCCTTCAATTTGACCATTTTTCTTCTTCGTCTCTTTTTTTCGTAGCTGATGTAGTCGTATTCGTGATCTTGTATGTTGGGTTTAGCTGTTGTAGAGGTCTTGTAAGACCATAGGATACGTTGGATGAAGGAATGTTTGTCATGTGATTATGTTTGATGCTAAACTCCAGGTTCAGTCGTCAAAAATTTTGGTTTTCAGTCTCATTGGCGCTGTCTTAATTTCATAATCGGTTATCTATTTTGGCATCGCTAATTAGCTTCCAATTTGCTGATTTGTATTTTATATTGCTTCTAAGTTTGACTTACTGAGTTCGATAGAGATTCTTATTTCAATTTTTCGCTTGACTGGCTTGTTGAATGTTTGTTTTGTTCGAGTAGTCGCCCTTCTGCTTAGCTGGTAATATCACTAGCAGGACCACTTTTGCGAGTTTCTTTGGCTTATCAAATGTCAAAGAGAATGACCAAAATGTGTCCAACAATGAAAGGTCGCCAAGAGATCCTAGAATCTCCTCGACGGCCATTTCGTTTGAGTCTATCAAAATAAGGAGGAGAACAAAAGATATTGTATCTCATTGGCTCCTTTCTTTAGTTTATTGATGTGTTTCCCTTTTAGTAAAATTTTGAAGATTGATTCTTTGCTTTGGATTCATTTCAAGCCAGTAGTCTTGTTTGTTTGAAGTCCATGAAAGAATAAAATGGCTTTGTTGAAGAATATTATACATGAGAATGGATTTGGTCTTGTCGATGTCCAAAATCATTGCTATGTGTGCATTCTCCCTCAAGGATGGCTCGTATATTTCTTTTAGTTATTAATTTCAAGGTCTAAAACTCTTGAGGTTTTGTAAGACCATAGTTGGAGAATAGCCGTATTCGACTCTCAAGCTTGCTGTTTGGAATAATGGAAATTCGGGAGGCTGTTTTGCACTATCGCGACTTTAAGTAGTTTGAGGTTTATTTGGAGTAAAAGAGGAACTTCTGGGGATTTTCTTTTCTTGAATTTTCTATTATCTATTTTGAGGCATTTGTTTGTATAATTTAACGCGACTCACGAGGTCTTTTTAATTCGATGATATTAAAAGAGACTAGGAGTTTGCCATAGAGCTATGATAACAATCCACGAAATCTCTAATAAACCTTGGTTTATGTTTGTTGACACCTAATTTTTGCCCTTCACGACGAAATTTAATCCTGAGTTTCTTTGATTTTTAATAAAATTAAAATATTTATTTCATCCGAATAAAAATTTATTAAATATATTTGTACGTAATTTTTTCATTTTAAGTAGTGATTATAATTTATCATATTCAATTATACGAGATTTTATAATTTTGTTACTTAAATATTTATTTTATAAAATATTAGATTTTAATCGAGGCTTAGAGATTCAAATGATTAAAGTTTTGATTTAAATATAATTTACTCTCAAAAACTAATTTATTCGGATAAATATGTGTTTGATTTTATAAAATCAAGAAGCCTAGGATTAAAGAAAGCATTAATTCGCATCAAATTTCAATTTAATTTAGTCAATCTATTAGATTTGGCCATAATTGAAATCAAATTAGCCATAATTGTAATGCAATCCGTCAATTGATTTCTAATTTGGTCAAAATTAAATAAACATGGCTAAATTTTTAATCCCAATTGGGGTTATATTTTAAATAACCCCAAAATTCTCAAAAATTCTCATAACTTCTACCTAATTCCATAAGAAAATAATTTCAAATTGTACTACATTATACTATTTTCCCCCAACATTGTCTTTTCCCAATTTTGAAATTCAAAAGTTGTACTACATTGTACAATTTTCCCTCACATTATCTTCCACCTCACCTTATCTTCAATTTTAAAATTTCAAAAAGACCCTTAATTGATTTTTCTCCCACATTGGTGGATGACAAGAAATAAATCTTCATCCTTTCCTATAAATACTTTTCTTCCACATTAGTGGAAGAGAGAAAAAAAAATCTCATTCTCTCCTATAAATACTACCATTACTTTGGTAAAAAAAAAGGGGGGGGGGGGGGGGGGGGAACAAAGGCTAGAAAGGTGAAAAAATACTTTTAAAGAAAAATAGTTATTTTTATAAAATAAAAATTTTTGTTTCATAAAGTTGGTCGGCTAATAAAAAATTTCAAGTTGCCGGCGACGTTTTTTGGTGGTGGTTGATTCCGACGAAGCTCGTAGTCTTGTTTTGCTGCCCCCAAAAAGATAAACACATCTTTTTTTAAAAAGTTTTTATTATCGTTTTCTTCTTCATAGTTCGTAGATATAATTTTGTTTGCTGGGATTGTATGTTATAGATGGCCTTAAAGACCCTAGGACGTTGTGGTATCGATATTCTAATTATTTTCATGTCCATGATATAAAAATGAGCTAACAATAGTTGTATGTGTCTCTTTTTTTTTAACTTTATTCTTTGATTATTTTGGATAAAGTTTCAATCTTTGCTTAAAATATGTATTTATGCTTTGTTTAAACTCATTGTTGTTGGATATATTTGTTTTTAGCATTTAAAGTTATTTTCTTTATGTTGAAAAGAATAGTTAATGTTGAATGTTTCGCTTTTTCACCTTATTCTTTGATTATTTTAGATAAAGTTTAGATCTTTGCTTGAAAAACATAATCATGTCTTGTTTAAACTCATTTTTGTTGAATATGTTTATTTTTAGCATGTAAAATTATTTTTTTTATGTTGAAAAGAATAGTTAATAATGATTGTTTTGCCTTTTGACCTTATTCTTTGATTATTTTGGATAAAGTTTAGATCTTTACTTGAAAAGTCATACCCATATCTTGTTTAAACTCATTGTTGCTAGATATGTTTGTTTTTAGCATGTAAAGTTATTTTCTTTATGTTGAAAAGAATGGTTAATATTGATTGTTTTGCCTTTTGACTTTATTCTTTGATTGTCATGTA
>NW_025883274.1:0-6464 GCF_002878395.1 Capsicum annuum
TTTGAACTTCCCCACATTGATTTGAAATTGTATATATGTATATGTATGTGATTTAAGTTAATATTTGAATTGAGAGCATGACTCACATGAAATCCCTCTCTTGATGTGATTGTTCCCATGTTTCAAATGATATGGATTATTTTTTAAATGCATCTTGAGAAGCATGTTATGAAGTGCCTTGATTTATGAATGATTTGGTTATGAATCTTGAATTCAAAAGAGAGGGTTGTTTGTATTGAAAAATGTTGAATATACATATAATGAAAGAGTGCATGGATTTTGCCAAAAGCACATGACGACCTTATGCTTGAAGAGTTCTTGCATAGTTTTGACTTATGCTTTCAGAACATGAAATCTCTTATACTAGTTGCATGTTTGGGTGGTATAAACTATGTTTTAATAAAAGAATTATGCATGATGCATTATGGATAATAAATAGGACTTGCAAGTCTTGATGTGATGACACCAATTTAGATTATGCCATGATAATTCAGAATAGAATAGAAAGCATGTTTGAAATCAGACTTTTCAGATGTTGAAACTAAAAAAATGCATGATTCAGAATAGGATAAAAATGGGCACAAAGAGAGCTTAGGTGGTTCCCCAAAGAAGGCATGGGTTTAGACAACCCATTGCACAAAATCATGATTTGCCGATCCAGGTATATTATATTACACTGGCTTAGTGCCATGTGGCATATTAGAATCAGAAACTCCAGCCCTTACGGCACACTCGGGTTGGGGGCTTCCTCGCCGAGTCAATGGTAGATTCCATACTATCCGTGGAATATCAAAATTGTAGGGGAGTGCCACCTAACTCAGAATTAATATAAAGATCAGAAACTGCATTGTCAAGAATGATTTATGACTTTTCAGAAAGGTGCCCATATGTTTTAGAACTATTTCATGAATGGTATCTAACAAATTACTCTCTAACTATTTTATTTATATATATAAATTTTATTTTGGATTACTTTGTATACCAGTACATCTGTATTAACCACCCCTTATCCCTCCATATTTTGAGGCTCAGTCTAGGGGTCCAGAGATGCAGTAGTATTTATCAAACAGAGTTGCAGTGTCCAGTTGGTGAGCCTTCTCTATTTTGGAAGGCCTGTCTTTTCAGATCATTTCATTTATTTCTATTTTGGTCTACTGGGGTCTTTGTCCCAATTTTAGATAGTTGTCAGATTTTCTTATAGTAGAGATTTCGCAGACTGAGTTAGATATTATTAGATGTAGTTGATTTCAATTTTCATACTTATGCTGAATTCAGAATTGACCATGCTTTCGTAGAAGATTATGTTTCTACATCTTCTTTATTTATATGAGTATGTGTATGCTTACCAGATAGAGAGGGGCATTTTAGGCCCTTATGGCTCGGTATGTCCATCACAGCTAGGCCTTAGTTTGGGTCATGACAAACTCAGTATCAGAGCATGGTTCATGATCCCAGGGTGTCTGTAAAATCGCATCGGGTAGAGTCTTTTTTATGGGTGTGAAGCGTGCCACAGTTATAAGCAGGAGGCTACTAGGAATTTAGGAATATTTCCCTTTATTCATGTTCTAGTTCATGCTATTGAGCCAGAATGTTCCTCTTCTATACTTTAATTCATGCTATGGTGTTGCCCATACGAAACTAAAGCTATCCCAATTCTTTCCTTACTTTGATGTGCCCAGATATGTCTTATTATTAGGGTGATTCAAGTGCAGAAGTTTACAGTCTAAATGGCATGGTCCTTTCTGGTTGAGCCACATAAGAGTTTAAAATTTGTGCAAGGACTTGAGAAGAGTCTGTTAGTGCCTCAGAGTGTATTGATTTTAGTGTGAAATTTGAATTCGATGAAATCGTACTTTTCGTCCTACGATATTAAGAGTATTCCATTTTTTTTCAGAATTTATATTGAAAATGTCATGCTTAAGAGGGAACGATGTGTAGAAGAATGTTGGAACTGTATTTCCACCCAAGTAGTAGTATAAGTTAAGTGTTGATGTCATGATCTATTGGTAGTGATGTTGGACCAAGAAGTTGGTGATGTGAAGTCGCAAAGTTAGAAGTTAGAGTGAGGGTGACTTATGCATAAATAAATATTTTAGTTGAATAACCGATGCTTGAGGATGATTTACCACTTTATAGTGATACACTAATGTGGTAGCTAGTAGCATGTGTAGATTGTATGGTAGTCTGTCGGAGAAGTGTTTGACTCAGATTTTTATTTATACAGAGTAAGATGTGTATTCTTAGATCATTAAATATTGTGTGTTAATTTTCTATCTCTTGTAATATGTAATCTTGTTATCATGGTAGTTTTGAAAAATAAAAGTCTAGTGAAGCCGTGTGGGGCTCTTTCGATTTACTAGCATAGTTTCTTTGTTATTCATTTCATTTTCTTGTTCAAAACACAAAAATCAAAGTCTAGTGAAGCTATGGGAGGCCTATTTCAATTCATTAATCTTGTTGTTCTCGTGTTGGTTGGAACTGGAGGTTTAGGGGCAAAATGCCAAGAAAGGTGGTAAGGGCGGTTTATTGAATATATGTATAGCCAAATATTTTTGCATGAGATTGAGTTGGTAATGAAGTGATACGTCCTTGTGTGTTAGTTTAGTAGAAGGCAAAGAAGGAGTTATTGGTCAAGGTGGATTATTGTTTGCTTGAAGTATGAAAATGGCTAGATTAGCAAGTAAGTTAGGATTATAGACTCATGGTTGTTTATGGATTTTGAAAGTAGTCTAAATTTACGCTTGGGTAAGTAGGTGTGATGTGAGAAAACCGTATAAGTAGATAAGATTATACGGGGTTATGATTTAAGGTTAAGGTTGACCATGTATATTATGTGACTTTACCCCCCCCCCCCCCCCCCCCCGCCCGCCATACTTTTTTTTTGTTGGTAGTTGTAAACTAGTACTACTTGTGAGAAGGTATGTAGTAGATTTTTGAGGTATTTGGATAGAATGTCCTAATTTGATGAACTAGTATATTATTTTGCATTCTTCATTGGTGGTAAATGATTGATGTTAGACTATAACTTGAATTTAATAAAGAATGTGGATGTAAGAATAGTGGCTTAGGATTAATGATGAATGTTTTTGAGAATTGTGTGTAAGGTTGGGTTGTAAATCATGTTTAGCACTAGATATTAAGTTTGAACAATTGATGTCCATGAAGGTGGATGTGATGATTTATTGGTTAATGATATTAGTTTTATAGAAGTGATCTAATAGGCTTGAACAGTATATGCCAGAGCTTAAGCTTGTTTGATTCATAATGAAGTATGATGTAGAAGTATGCCCAAGGTGATATGAGGTTGCGATAATTTTTTTAAGGCTATTACATGTTGTCTGTGGCTAGTAGTACCATTGAGTTGCTAGATGGTATATGGTGTTCTAAATAGCCAAGTTAAGGAGTTCTAATTGATCGTGTTAGGCCTTTTGATATGATCTTGAATTTTCATAGAGGAGAGATATAAGTCGGAGTCGCAATATTGATATGCTATGACGGAAGTAGTATGGTTCATCAGAGGCTTATTAATATCCATGCTAAGTGTTAGAATCTAAGTTTGAGTTTTTAAAGATTGAGCTAATAGAAATAAGAGTTGAAGATCTAGAGGGTGTACACTCCAACTAAAGGGATACTTATGAAGATCTGAAGTAAGTGTTCCAGTATTATGTGATGACTATTGAGTCTATTGAATGGTAGAGCATGTCTCAGAAGGTTGTATTAGCAGTGGGGTTTCCACTTCCAGGTGTAGTTATTCGGGTTAAGTTCTATTAATTACGGGTATCGTCGTATTCCATACCCTAGAGTGTAGTGAGTGTAGTTTAGTTTAGAGTCTAGTAAGGGGTTTCACCAACATAAGATGATGGCTTTAAGATAAAGGGGAGATGATAGAACAAGTGACCAAGATAGGCTCTGAGATTCTTATAGTGATGTTAGTATGATATAGAACATTAGGAAGTGAGGGTGAGGCTCAACCCATTCTTATCTCAGTATTTTTTAGTTATACCAATACTTACTCATGCTTTACGTTTTAGTTCCATGATCATAGTTCATGTTCAGGTATATGAGAGATAATTACGTTCTCTTCTAGTTCTAAAATGAGGAGTTCCAGTTTATTCAGTAGTCAAAATCACATTCCATATGTAATGAACTTCAAATTTAGGTCATAAAGCTCATGACTCATGTACTCACGCTTTATAGTGTGCTCAGTTTCCATAATTTATTGTATACTCTTTATGATTGATGAGATTCATCTTATAGTCATGTATGCCCCAATTCAGATCACTTTGATGCCATTCCTTCAGCCTTAGTTAAGTGGCAAGTCTCATATAATATCCTCCCACGTTTCAAAGTCTTATGTTTAACCTTTTAGTGACTCCTCTTTATGTGATGATAGTGGTGATGACTAAATGTTTCTTGTTAATGAAAGATCATAGTATGCTTGTTTTAGATAAGGCCATGAGTGTGAAGTAAGATATGGGGCCAAGTCTTTGATGTATGTGATGGTTAGTGGAAATTTGTGTGTATATGTTCTTGGGGTAGCGCGTGGGAGTTATGTTGATAGTTGATTAGAGAATATATGAAGTATGTCCTTATGAGTGTTTGCCTTGGAGTTTATATCTGGTTATAAAGATAGGCTAGAGTGACGTCTTAAGATTTAAGTGGAGGAATGCAATATACGCTAGTGAATCCATAGTAAGAGATTAGAGTTAGTCATTGAAGTAGTAAGGCATGTTATGCTTAGGGTGTGATCTCTAAAGAGGATATATAATATTGAATCATATGGTTTAGACTATTATTGTGGTGTGGCATGTTGTATTTTGTGATTTGAAGTTAGGCTTGATCATGGTGAAAGGACTTATGTTACTTTAGTCATTAGTAGAAAGATTTATCAATGCCCATATGAGGATTACAATTTAAATCAATGAGTATGGTATTTAAAGGGAATAATATAGTTAAGGGAGTATTCGAGAAGTGCGCTTAGCTTGAAAGTAAGAAGTGGCATTTCCTAAGGCCTGGTAGTTTTATCCTAGTTTATAAGTTATATATCTATATTCCATGCTATAGGGTAGTGTCATTGTTGTGATTCCTTAGTTGGATGTCTTGTGTAACTAGTGCCCAAGATTTTTTGCTCCCTAATGCTACTATGACTTCTTTAGAAAGAGTGTTGAATGAGATACTCCAGTTAAGTATGAGGGTCCAGCATAATTTAGTCTGTATAACCAGTAATTCATTTTAACAGTTAGATAGACAAGTTATTGTGGTTTTCCACCTTTTCACCCAGTCCTACTAACCGAAGTCTCAAGCGTATGACCATCCCAAGAGATAATCTATTTCACCCATGTAAGTTGCGAATTCAGTTCAGTCAAAGCATCATGTTTCAGATTCAGCTACTTAGTCATGGCTTGGCTCATAAGAATGCAGAGCATAATTTCAAATGTTTCCAAGTATTTTAGCTCAGATAGTTCAGTTACCTGGTGCAATCTTAGACATGTTGCCTCATGATTTGTACTTTCATAAGTTATCAATTCTCAATTCAATATGTATGATTTGATCATGAATACTTCAAGAGAATCTTAAACTCTCAGCGTGAATCAACCGCTTGAAGTAAGTGAAGTCAAGTCAGTTCAGAATCAGTTTCATGATAGAAGTTTAAATGTTTCAAATTAGGTATATCATTTCTTAGAAGACACTTCAGGTCCACGTTATTCCATACCTTTAAGATTTAACGTTCCTACCCATCATTCGGGGATGAATGATCCTAAGGGGGAGATATTGTAACGCCCTGTGTTTTGGGCTAGAATGAAAACCGTCATTTCTATATGTAGATGATCCAAAATCCATAAATCCTACGAAAATTTTCCATGTGAATCAAGTATGTAGTGTGGTAACCTATTTGATCACCAATTGATATCATAAAGGTCCCCTAACTCAAAGACAAGTTGAAAGCTTTCCTATTGTTTGAGTTTTAGTGAGCGTCGAAACTTAAGTTAACTTCAATCGACCATATATCCTTGTATATAATGAACTGGGTGTCCTACTATATATCAAATGAAATATCTTCAAATTAGCTTTCCATCGATTCCAAATTCTCCTAAAACATACACTCGGTGAAGAAGTTAGAGCATTTTTAGTGTAAGTATTCCCGATTGACTGGCCACCGCATCGCGATGAGCCTTAAATTGAAAATTGTCAATTCTAGTAGCTCATCGTGATATCCAACGCATCACAGTGAAGTCTTTTACGGCGTTCTAGTCCCGGATTTTAAATTCCAAGATCAAAATAGACATTTTCCGTGGCGCCAAACCCATCCAAACACGAGATTTAATCCCAAATACACCTAAATACATATAATTTTACCAAAACTCATCAAGAATGCTCTCTAAGGTTTTAAACAAGAACTCCAAATAACTTAATATTCAACTATAGGTTTTTAAAAATGATTGAAGATTTGGAATTTCCAATCT
>NW_025883275.1:0-2798 GCF_002878395.1 Capsicum annuum
CACTAGATACCTGCCACCTCCCACGAGTCCACTAGGCCACACCCTTGGGTGCTCGTTCATTCTCGGTTTGTTTTTGTACTAATGCAGGAAAAATATCCTTTCCTCAGATGATGGTAACATCAACTCCATAGTTTCACAAGTCTTATTTTTCTCCTTTTCCCGTGTCAGGTAGCTGCACTTTATTATATGGGAATGGCAGGCCATTTTGGTCTCGGTAACACCAACACCCTAGCTACAATCGATGTTGCTGGGGCTTTTATTGTAAGTCTCTTGCACAAAAATCTCTAGTAGTGTGTTTCATGCTAAAGTTTCTGTATGCTTCATACTGGAAATATCCATATAGAATCTGATGTTCCCCGTTGATTTGATTGCCAGGGTGTCTTGAACCACTCAACTGTACTTTCTGGCGTCTTAATGTTCATCATTACATATGCTTCACCAATGTTATACCTCCTTAGCATGGTGATGTACAATTCTGTGAAGGACACAAGTGGTTTCATAATTTCCCAGGACGGCAACATTGACTCGTTGCTCAAGAGGACACTTGGTTTTCCTTGTCTGGTTCCGTTGGGTTTGAATTCCATTCTTTTGGTAGCTTACACAATTGTGTTGCTGCTAATGAGAAATCATTTATTCGTTTGGAGCGTATTTTCTCCCAAGTAAGTGTCACCAAAAAGTTGAATCAGGATTCATGTGTATATGTTTTGCTTTATTAAGTGTGTGTCATTCTTTGTTCAGGTTCTTATACGTTTGTGCTACAACCGTTTGTGTCTGCCTTGGTGTATCTATTGTGTCTGCGACTATGTTCTATATCTGTCTGGTCTTGGTATACCGAGAGAAGTTGCAGAGTCATACAGACATAGTCAGCTAACCCGATCCAAGTATTTCTCCATCGCGAGGTATGCTAGTTGCTTTAGTCTTTAAGGTGATTTATACATTCTGAGGAAGTTGTGGATCAGAATAAAGCATGCTACGCAAAAAGCTCGCTTTCACTGTAGTCTTTCACACTTCAAGCAAAACATTTTTGACAGTAAACGATTAATTTTTTCTGTTCAGCGGCCAAAATGGTTGACTGGGAAAAGCGAGAACATTGAGCTGTAGATTTTTAGTTATTAGTTCAAATCTATTTTCTTGCGATTTTCGCTTGAATATAATGTATGTGTCAGTTTAAATCTGTCGAACATCCCTTCTAACTTCTAGAGGCTCTTTTAAAATGCTGTGTTCCTTTTGTTCTTTTGCCCTTTTTATCTACTTGGATTGGATACATAATGTAGATTTGTTCATACTCAATTTGGGAATACAGAAAGTGATTATATGAATAACAACAACAACAGGACCAGTGTTATCCCAGAAGTTGAACTTCCGGGGAGGGTAAAATGTACGATTACCTTTACACTTTTAGTAATGAGGTTTCCGATAGACCCTCGACTCAAAATGTGATGATATGAATGCAACTGCTCAATTTGTTCATACTTAACTTTGGCAAACATAAATTTCCATTTTTTTAACAATTACGTGGACGTAAAATATCTAGTTTGGCCTATAAATAGAACATTTTCCTTTCTTTTCTTAGAGAAACGAAGACTAGGACATTGCTAGAAGAATAGGGCCATGAACAACGAACTCAATCAGCGGTAGTAAATCACACAACACGATTGGAACATTTGTATGGAAAATTTGAGGATTCAATAGGTATATGCAGCCAGCAAAGGTGTTGCTTCAGAGAGAAGCGATTGTTCAAAAAAGTGCACCTCTTTGAAACGATGCAACTCTTCATGAAGGTGTAACTTTTCGAAAAAGTCACAATCATCCAAAAAGTGTATATATATGTATAGCCATCAATTTGTTGTTTCAGAAAAGTAACAATGATTCGGAAAGGTGCACCTCTTTAAAAAGATGCAACTCTTTGTAAAGATGCAATTCTTCAGAAAAGTTACAATCTTTTGAAAAGGTCACAATAATCCAAAGTGAACAAGTGCCTATGCAAATTTCATTATTTCTCTGTGTCTTTTTGGAAAAATACCTATTCATTCTCCATTCAAACCCCTTAAACACCCAACATTTCTATCTTGGATTTTCATAATTACAAAGCATTATTTAATTGGCCGTTGAGACATAGTTCAAATTGTTATATTAACACGTTGAATAAACAGATCATTAGTTCAACTTCACTCTATCGTGCATGTGGTTTCATTAGTTCAACTTCTGGTTCAAAAAGGCACACCTTTTCGAAAAGATACAACTCTTCGTGAAGTTGCAATCCTTCTAGAAGAGTGTAACTTTTCGAAAAAGTCATAATTTATCGGAAAGGTCATAACAATTCAAAGTGAACATATGTGCCTATTCAAATTACAACTTTTTTCTTGATGTTTTTTTCAAAAAAATATCTATCCATTTTTCATTCACACCTCTTAAAAACCTAACACATCTACTCCGTATCTTGGATTATCATAATTACAAGCCATTATTTAAATAGTCGATGAGATATAATTCAAATTGATAAATTAACACGTTGATAAAATAATCACTAGTTCAACTTCACCATATCGTGCATGCTATTGTTTCTTTGATTTTATGTGTGCAGTGGATGTTACTATATTTTTCAATATTTATGAGTCAATAATAGCATGTTATTCAATTGTCACGCATTGATTAAAAATACCTTTGTGTAATTCTACAAGTGAAGTATGGTGAAGATATAGTATGCATAGATCTTACCCATACTTCATAGAGATAGAAAAACAATTTCCAATACATCCTTAGTTTAAATAAAGCCTACCAAATAATTTGCAAACCGG
>NW_025883276.1:0-3338 GCF_002878395.1 Capsicum annuum
TCGAGCATCTAGTCCTAAGATTGGTTCATCCATAAAAATGAGAGAGGTTTAGCGACTAGCTCCACTTTAATGGTCAACCATTTGTGTTGCTCAGTTGAGAGACCGTCGACCACTGGAAACCAACTAAGACTGATCTTTGTGGTAGTGGTGCATTGTCTTGTTATCTATCCATATTATTAGTTGTAGTCTAGTCCTTTGATCTCTGTTATTGCTTATTGTCTTATATTGCAACTATCATATTATTTTGTTGTAGTTACCCTCTGGTTACTATATGATATTCTTGTACTTCTATTACTTTTTTTTTCTGGACTATTTAACTTATTTTTTCCCTTGAGAGAAGGGTTATACGGGAAATAACCTTTCTAATTTTTTGGTAGGGGAAAGGTTTGCGTATAATCTACCTTCCCCAGATTATATTGGATATGTTGTTGTTTGAGTGATATTTATGGAGAAAAAATTTCATAAGAAATAACCTTTCTAATCTTTTTGTCAAGATCATGGGGTAAACGCTACCAAGCAGAGTATGCTAACATAAGGTTAATGGATGTCATTCTGCTCACAGTATCAAGATATGCATGCAAATATGTCTTGCTTATTAGGATAGCCTGAAATCTTGATGTCACCCTCGATATATCCTCTTGTTTTTCTTCCTGCCAATACATTCATCAATGTTGTTTTTCCAACTTCTACATATAACAATAATCATCATCATCATCATCATCATAATAATAATAATAATTTTTTGTTGTTATTATTATCATTATTATTTTTCGTAGTTAATCAAACTGGGAAAGTCCTGGTATTATATTCCATCTTTTTTTAAAAAAAGTCATTTAACTGGTAAAGTTGCGTCTAACTTATAAGCAAAGTCTAGGGCAGTCCAGTGCACTAAAGCTCCCATTATATCCAGGGTTCGAGAAATGATCGAACCACAAGGGTCCATTTTACACTACCTTACCCCTGCATTTCTGCAAAAGGTTGTCTCTACCACTTAAACGCATGACCTCATGGTCACATGAAAACAACTTTACTAGTTACTCCAAGGCTCCAATGAATCAGAGAGTAACTATTAGAAATGGTAAACATGGACAAATTTGCTGCTATAATTTCATTAAAACCTTAACAAACCAATATTATTTTTTACACAAAGTACATGAGATTCAGAAAAGAAAAAAAATATAAACTTCATCAACCTCTCTTATATTTAGTTTTTCTCTTGAATCTTTAACATGTAGACTCTTCTATCTTCTCTAGAAGTTGAATACCTCAATACCTAGTGCAAATGTGAAGGCAAAAATAACAGCATATGCAACTATCACAGGTGCTACTACTCTACGAAACTCATGTTTGAACCTGAAGTAAAATCTCAAGAATTGTTCCACAGTTTCATTATCGCTATGTTTAGTTTGCACATCTCCAAATTGTGTTACAAGCAAGCCATACGAAGTCCAAGAAACATGGCAACTATAGTAGTACCATCTCCACCATATGGGAATGAGCTATTTTTAATCGATGAAAAAAACATATGGAGGCGACTATTTTCTCAAACCTTTTTTTGTGTTCTCTTGCAGTTTTACATAGGGATACAAAATGAATATATTTAAAACCCGTTAGAGTTTGAATATTAACAAAAGTTAATGCCATCGTCGCGCACTAACTTTAGATAGACAAAAAAGTGTCAAGATATTGTAAAAACAATGAGATTACCTAACGTAATATAGTACCAAATTTATGCATAAGTTCTTGTATTCTCCTCGACTAATTGGCCTAAATTGTACTTAGAGAATTTCATGTCCTACAATTTAGTGTTTAGCCTTTGATTCTAAAGTCACTGACAATGTGACTTCTACTATTAGCCTTTAGATATTTCTTTAATCTTATGAAAAATTGAATTAAGCCAGTGCATCAGGCGTAATTACAATAAGTACAAATTCTCTACTGTATCTAGTATAGCATCTGCATCTCGTACAATGACCGGTTTGCATCAAAAAGTTATATCCAAGTTTAAGGCTAAGAATGTTACCCCTATTATCTAAAAAAAATGTGTTAGTTCTTTCAAGCCAAACTGTCCACCAAATAGCCTGGGTACCTCTGTTTTGCTTTTAGATCTTGTAAAGCTATGGAGAAAAAATCATTTCAAGGACTATTACTACAGAGTTGGTACCAATCACCATAGGAATGTCCAACATACTAATTTTACCCTTCCATAAGTAAACAAACCTAAACCAAGAAACAAAATATAGATTCATTGTTAAACCCATGTCACGAGCAGGACCAAACACTATTGACTTTAATTTACTAGCTAGTGCTTATTCATCTATCTACCATTGGAAAAAGGTCATATGGTTGATCTTTCTTATACTATTTGAATTGTTTGCTCTTAAATACATACCATATATAGGATATTTTAGGTAATATTTGGAGTCTGTCAAAAAATTGTCCGGCAACCCAATTAAATGAAAGGACAGACAAAGTACAAGGTATATTTATAAAGCCATCAGCTACTTCAAAATTAATAAAGGCACAACTAATAACAGATAAGAGTTATTTGTTAAGGCTCCAACCTGCATTTTTGAAGCACCATTTCCTTGAGTTCTTCCAGTTTTATTTCCACCCCATCAAGATACAATGAAAATAGTAGGTATAAGTCATTATCCAGAGCAGGTAAATTTAATACGTATGACGATGAAAATCCATAAACAGTCGGGCTAATATGAATAAAATTTTATGCTTATGTAAAAGAATCTGACCATTGACTACCTCAATACATAAATCTTTAGCTATTTTGGCTTGAGCAGCCTCTTGAGCGAGGTGCATATCCTATTAGGCTTCCACTTCCTCTTCTTTCCCTCATTTTCTACAAGCAGTAGTACTGTACATTAGTGTCCCAATCATTTATTTAAAAATACAAAATTTGGTACCCTAATCACATATAAGCATATTAAATAGCCTAGAAGAAAATGATTCAATTACTTTATAAATTACATGAGATATTGGCGAAAAAGACTATAGATGACTTGTACATCTTCATTAACCTTGGGAAAAAGCTACAACCATTTCTCCTCAAATTTTCCCAACATGTTTTTAGCAATACATGAACATTATCCCTTTCCTCGTTGTATTTCATTGCATTCTTAAATATTATCCTAACATCTGCACATATCTCTTAAACATGCTTATAGCCAGAACCATCCTTTGCTTACATCTTATTTTTGATAATAGTGAAGTCCATATGCTGCTCAATAAACTAAAATATCCCAAGATGTATTAGAAGAAATAGAAGGAACATAGGATTACTATGAGGTGAAGGGTTTGAATTTTCTCATTGGTGTGCTTAT
>NW_025883277.1:0-1479 GCF_002878395.1 Capsicum annuum
TGTTTATATACTTCTCCCTGTTCATAGTCAGTCATATTGTTATACCATATCCGCAATAGCTTTGGAACTTTATCCAACACCATGAAATAGGGTACTTCATCATCCATCGTCCTCTTGTCACTCCTTCCAACTGAGTTCATATTGCCCTATAGGATAATGATGGCAAATAAGAATTCTATTCTAAACCTCCTAAAGCAGGATAAAAATAATGTTCGAAAGAAGTTGACGAGATGACACGGAATAGGATTTCAAAATGAGCATGAGAAAATAATAACTGACAAAACAGGAAGTATCCAAGTCTTCTCAAACATCCTAGAGTAGAGACAACAATTTGATGACGTTTGAACCAGACAGATCAGAAATAATTAAATTATTAAAATAAAATAGTAGACCAAATTATTTAAAATGTTTGACAAAAATGGGCTCTATGATATTCCTGAAAAAGATTTTAAAACCAAAGAAAACAGACATAACGAGACCACGACGTTAAAACGACTTAATCTTTATAAAAAAAGTTCTATGTAAAATCTTATATATTTTCTAAAATAAATCCTTAAAAATTTTTATTTAACCCCTTTTTCAGATCAATTAATTCACTTAAAAGCCGGTCAACATTCGATATGGCGTTTCCTATAATGCAACAAGTAGCACATAAAATGTACATGATGGTCTCAAAAGGTGAAACCTGACCCAGACGGACCCGACCCCAGGGTCGAGCCCCACTAAGTCAAAAAATACATGATACAAATAGAACGCAGTCTATTAGGGATAGCCATGTCTAAGTCCAGTTATGTTAGGTTTAACCTGGTGGAGTTAGGTATCTAGACTGTCAAAGAAACGAGCGGACAACTCAAGTCGGCAAGGGACAGCTTTACCGGTAGCAGGGCTTTCCGGCCTCACTGTTGGTCCCTTTCCGTCCTAAATCATGGGTGACTACAGAATCCTTCCCAGGAGCGTTGCCGCATCTCTGGTATCTCAAGCTCGGGAGCGTATACCGCATCTCTGAATATACAGTATCTCAGAAGACTCAGATGGGTGTGCGAGAGAAGACAGTTTATATTGCAATTCAAGTAATATCAAAGCGATAAACATGTAGGCAAAGAACACATTTAGGCCAACAATATACAATATCAAAATTAAATAAAGCCAATTAAGTCAATATAAAAGTTCGAATTCTAGTTGTTTCCCCAGCAGAGTCGCCATCTGTCATACCCCCTGTTTTTCACCGCGTCCGACCCCGCTAGGGAGTTGGTTTTAGAGAAAATGGGTTTTTCCAATTAAAGTGACGTTTTGAAAAGGGATTACTTTACTTACAGAGTCGCCACTTGGAATTAAGTTTGGGTGTTCCAAGTCACCTTATTGAATCCCTATTCAAAAGGAAATGACTCTTCAATTTTTATTTTTCCGTCTGCGAACTAGAAATCCAGATAAGGAATTCTGTTGACCGAGGGGAAGGTGTTAGGCACCCCTCGAGTCCCA
>NW_025883278.1:0-3467 GCF_002878395.1 Capsicum annuum
TCAAGGGTATTTCAATAATTTTATGATGCAATAAATATTTCGGAATCGATGTATGTGTCTCCATAACTTACATATTTGAAATTTTCAAATGAGATGTGCATCATGTATTTTTTCAGGAATGTCCAAACGAATGACATGTCGCCAACTGTAGTTGCAACAATCTATCTAGATTTTTATCCACTTATATAATCACTTTTGTATTGGTTGGACTAGTCTAGCAAGCTCAATTTCGTTCCACATTGAATGTATATATTATGTTAACATCATTTTATTATACTGCATTTCTTTTATTTTACTCCTATACTAAACAATTACAACAAGTAGGAAATAATCTTCTTCAAAGTTGAATCTCTTTTGCACATTAGTGTTGGCACGGGCACAGGTATCTAGTGTGTGTGTGTATATATATATATATATTAGTGATAAGACAAATTTTTTTAGCTAACATATTAACTATTTTGAGACGGAGAAAGTAAAATTTTGCTAAGAATTTTCTCATAATCATTAAGTTTTACGAGTTGCACGCCGAATTTTGGCACTTCCAGTAAGTATATTTAAAGGCAAAAGTGTTCCTCGTGCTTAAATTCTAGCCTGCCTCTGATTAACTAGGTGTATAAAACTAGTGTAATTTTTTTAATTTCTTATATTTTATCCAATCAATGTGAGAGATAGAATAGGAGAGTTATTTAAAAGGATCGATTATCTCCTTTACCACGTTAGATATAATGCAATTTAGGTAAAGAGTTCCAATTTTAATAATATATGGTTTCCTTAAGGTTGAAATTAATTAAATTGAGATCTCATTATTAATTAGTAAGATCATCTTAAAAATTAAAATAGGTATAGAGATTACATAATTGTGTATGCATGCAATTAAGGTAATTAATAACAAAAACTGACAAATTCCTTTCTTTAAAGATTTGAATGAATTAAATTTGAGATCTCTTTATTAGTTAACCATATATTATAATTTTGGACTCAAAATTTGAGGTCTCTATATTAAGTATGAGTATTATTATTATTAGTATCTATACAAGGTCTATACATTTTAGTCTATTATATAATAGGTATAACATTTATTTTACCTGTTTCTTTACGATATAGATGAATCAAAGCCAAATAGGAAGTTTTTTTATCATCACTAATATAAATAGAGGAATAAATAAAAACTTTTATTTCACCCCGCTACTTCCGCCATAATGAAATTTTAAATATTTTTCTTTTGGACATAAATACCCCTAACAAACCATCTAATTCCCTTGAACTCATACCATATATTAGTCCAAAAAGAATAACTAGACCTGCAGCATTTTCAAGAAAAAATGACAAGAATCCTACAGATTTTGACAACCTTTTGCGGGCTCTTACTCTTTCAACTCTTTGATTCAATAATTTCTCTTTTTTTTTTTTTGATTATTTACCATGATTATTTGTTTTATCAGAAGGATTTGATAAGTTCTTTGAATTGTTCTTGTGCTATTTGTTTGTGGGGTATTTTATTAATTTTCAGTAGAAGGCTAGTAGTAAATAGTTTTGCGTCATGTCTCTTCTGGTAGTAGTATTAGTATATATTTTTCTTTTCTACTTGTTGTATCATATACCTCTGTTTTCTTACTTGCTACTGTTGTTACTGCTTATGTCTTCATAAATATCCTCGTGTTTTTGCTTTCCTTGCCGAGGATTTATGGGAAACAAATTTTCTGCCTGCCTAGGTAGGGGTTACGTATGTTGTTGTTGAAGAAGAAGCATGTAGAAAGAGAGATGTTTTGCTTTGTCTCATAAGTATTTAGTTAGCTTGCAATATTTTCATGAATGGATGGTGATTTGTGAGTGGCTGTTTATGAGTGTTTTGCTTTGTCCTTTGAAATCTCATGGACACTAGTTTGATTCATGTACAGTCTCCATACATAGAGATGATGAAGAATAACTTCTTCTTTTTTCGATCATCAACTAATGATGCAAACAAGACCCCTTCACCACCATTAAAGTCCAAAGAAGTTTCTTCTTGGAGGAGTGTTTCATTGTCATCTGGATCCTTCTATGACAGCGGATCAGGAAAAGAGAATTTCACCGATCTGAGCAAATCTCCCCATGGTCACAGTAAGAAAGTTCATCCTAAGAAATCTGGTCGTGATTCAAGCCGGTATGCATATCATTTTGCTGTAGCTTCCTTTTTCACACTTAAACTGATGTTTTAATTTGCATTTTCTTGTCCAAAGTAATGACAAATGTTTCTTCACGGCAGAGACCTTAGTGTTCCAGTGTTGATTCGGACTATTAGAAGATTGACAAAGGAGAAGGTACAAATGGCTTCTAAAGTTTCAAGCATGCTACCGAATCAAGTTGCTGAAAGGAAGGAAGAAGCCAGCATATTACAGGCAGAACTCACGGACACGAAGATTGGAGACAGAAAAGAATGAGTTACAATACTGGAAAAAGAGTTGGATAGAAGATCCAGCGATTGGTCTCTAAAACTTGAGAAATACCAAATTGAACAACATAGACTCCGTGAAAGGGTGAGGGAGCTTGCAGAGCAGAATGTCTCTCTACAAAGGGAAGTCTCTTCATTTAATGAAAAGGAAGTGGATAATAGAATCAAGATGTCATTTTCGGAGAAACATCTTGAAGATTTGTCTAAGAGAATAGAGCAAGTGTCAGAGGAGAATCAAAATCTAAGGCAGCAGCTCACTCAGTTACAAGAGGAATATCGAGTAGCTCAAGACAATAGAGATTATGTCCGGGAAAACTACCAGAAAAAGGTTAAAGAGCTTAAATCAGGGATTTTGCTGACAACTGTGCTAAGGGAGAAGCTCTATTCTGAGGAGATGGACATAACGCAACTTCAGGCTGATCTAGCCGCTGACATTCTCAAATGTGAAGTACAAAATGCGTTGGATGCTCTTTCTTGTGCCACACCCAAGTTGAAATATCTCAAGCTTCAGGTAAGCAGGGAATGTTAAGATCTCGTTGCAACGGAATAGTTTTTATTTTTCAACTTTTCTTTATGAACTTGTATACATGAGGTTGCTGGCATGTGGTAGTCTTCTACGACATGTCTGATCGCCTTAATGTGTAATCACTTGGACCAACCAAGAACATGATAAACTTTGTGATATCCTCAAACCCATTGATCTGACTGTGCTCTGATGTGGTAAAGTTACCCGAAGGGGTTTCAGTAAGTTTGCTCGTTCATCTGACTTAATTCTTGGACAAGCTTACGAGTTATCTACTGTGAATTTTAACAGTTAATAATATTATGTTTTTAAACGAACCCATTCTAATTTTTCTTTTGTTCTTTATGATTCAATTTATTCTGTTCTCAACCATCAGGCTTTTGATTTGTAGACTTGTGTAGTTGTTTGTCAATCTTCAGAACTAATTTCAGCTTCACTCATATGAATGGAATACAACAGTTTTCTGAAAAAATAACTTGTTTATCAAGGATTTAGACATGCACAAATTTGCTA
>NW_025883279.1:0-1110 GCF_002878395.1 Capsicum annuum
TTTTCAGCTTTAGGGCTACAAAGTAATGATCTTGCATCTAATTTTTGGCTTGTTGATTCTGGAGCTTCCAATCATATGAACAACTATCTAGTATGCTAAAAAATGTTCGTAAGTATCATGGTCCATCAAAAATTCAAGTTGCCAATGGTAGTAATTTACCCATTACCAAGGTTGGGGATATTACTAAAACTTTCAATAATGTTTTTGTGTCACCAAAGCTCTCCACTAGTCTTATTTCAGTTGGGCAATTGGTAGATTACAATTGTGATGTGAATTTTTCTTGTAATGGTTGTCTTGTGCAGGATTAGGTGTCGGGGACGATAATTGCGAAGGGGCCTAAAGTTGGACGACTGTTTCCTATGCACTTTTCCATTCCTCGTGTTCTATCATTTGCTTGTAATTCTACACTTAGTAAGACTGAGGTATGGCATAAGCGCTTAGGATATCCAAATTCTATTGTGTTATCTCATTTATCAAATTTAGGTTTATTGGGGAACAAAAATCAATTTTCCACTGCTTCCTTTGATTGTTCCACTTATAAATTAGGCAAGAGTAAAATTCTTCCTTTTCCTAATTTTGGTAGTCGTGCTACAAAGTGTTTTGATGTCATTCATAGTGATGTTTGGGGTATTTCACCAATTGTTTCTCATGCTCATTTCAAGTACTTTGTGACATTTATAGATGATTAAAGTTGATTTACGTGGGTATATTTTCTTCGTTCCAAATCTGAGGTATTTTCCATATTCAAGATATTTTTGGCCTATATTGAAACTCAATTTTCTACTTGCATCAAATTATTGAGATCTGATTCTGGTGGAGAATATATGTCTTATGAGTTCAAAATTTTTTTGCTTGAAAAAAGAATTGTCTCACAATGCTCTTGTCCATATACACCACAACAAAATGGGGTTGCTGAACGTAAAAATCATCATCTTTTAGATGTCACTCGTACTTTATTGATTGAGTCCTCTGTTCCATCTAAGTATTGGGTGGAAGCTTTGTCTACTGCTGTTTACTCAATTAATAGACTACCATCTAAAGTCTTAAATCTTGAATCTCCATATTTCGTCTTTATCACAAAAATCCAAGCTATGATAATTTTCATACATT
>NW_025883279.1:1210-4468 GCF_002878395.1 Capsicum annuum
CATCTAAGTATTGGGTGGAAGCTTTGTCTACTGCTGTTTACTCAATTAATAGACTACCATCTAAAGTCTTAAATCTTGAATCTCCATATTTTCGTCTTTATCACAAAAATCCAAGCTATGATAAGTTTCATACATTTGGTTGTATTTGTTTTGTGCATCTTCCTTCTTCTCAGCATAATAAACTTTCCGCTCAGTCTACTAAATATGTTTATATGGGTTATAGTACTTCACAGAAAGGTTTTCTCTGTTATGATCCATGTTCTAATAAATTTCATGTTTCTAGAAATGTTGTTTTCTTTGAGAATCAGTATTTTTTTTCTACTTATGTTGAGTCATCTCCTGCTTCTCTTCTTTTTCCTACTTTTGAGGATTTGTTATCTTCTTCTAAGAGGTTCAAACCTGGATTTGTGTACGAACGTCGGCGGCCAACTTTACCCCCTCCTGATATTGATTCGCCACCTGAAACTGCTACACAACTAGAATCTGAGAATTCTTCAAGGCCTGCTCCTCTTGAGCCCACTCGGCGATCTACGAGAGTATCTCGTCCTCCTAATTGGTATGGCTTTTCATCTACTTTATCTACCATTTCTGTTCCAACTTGTTACTCACAATCTTCCAAGCATGAATGTTGGCAAAAGGCAATGGAGGAAGAACTTTTGGCTCTTAAAGAAAATGACACATGGGATATTGTTTCATGTCCTTCAAATGTCCATCCAATTGGATGTAAATGGGTTTATTCAATTAAATTTCATTCTGATGGAACTCTTGATCGGTACAAAGCTCGGTTGGTTGTTCTTGGTAACAAGCAGGAGTATGGTGTGAACTATGAAGGGACTTTTGCACCGGTAGCAAAAATAACGACGGTGCGAACTATTATTGCCATTGCTGCTTCACAAAACTGGACGATTCATCAAATGGATGTCAAGAATGCTTTTCTTCATGGTGATCTCAAAGAGTATTTATATGAAACCTCCACCAGGTTTGTTCTCATTACCTACATCAGATGTATGCAAGTTGAAGCGGTCTCTGTATGGATTAAAACAAGCTCCTAGAGCTTGATTTGACAAATTTCGGTCTACTTTGCTACAATATTCTTTTGAGCAGAGCAACTATGACTCATCTTTGTTTCTTCGGAAAACATCCACAGGTTGTGTTCTTCTTTTGGTGTATGTCGATGACATTATTATTATAGGAACTGATTCTTCACTAATCACTAGCCTGCAACAACAACTTAAGGATTCTTTTCATATGAAAGATCTTGGTACTCTTACATATTTCTTGGGTTGGAAGTTCATTTCTTTATCATGGTATCAAAGCCAGGTCCATTTCCGTTTTGGGCTCCCAGTCCACGCGCCAATGCCAGTTGGGCCTGGGCGTAGGGGGGTGTTAGAGTGGGTAAAAGTCCCACATTGGTTGGGGAATGGACTAGTGGTTTGCTTATATGGACTTGGACAATCCTCCCCTCTTGAGCTAACTTTTGAGGTTGAGTTATTAGTTGGGAGCTTAAATTACCTTTACTATTACTAGGCATGATATCTCTTTTGCAATTCAACAAGTTAGTCAGTTCATGCAAGCTCCCCGTCATCTTCATTTGGTGGCTGTCCGTCGCATCATTAGATACCTCCGAGGAACATCTAATCGTGGATTATTCTTTCCTAGTGGTTCGCATATTCGTCTTAATGCTTTTAATGATTCTGATTGGGCGGGATGTTCTGACACTCGTTGTTTGGTTACTGGTTGGTGCATGTTTCTTAGAGAGTCTTTGATATCTTGGAAGAGTAAGAAGCAAGACTGCGTGTCAAAATCTTCAACAGAGGCTGAATATCGAGCAATGTCTACTGCTTGCTCCGAGATTATGTGGCTTCGTGGACTACTTGCTGAGATTGGATTTCCTCAATCTAATCCTACCCCTCTCCATGCTGACAATACAAGTGTTGTTCAGATTGCTATTAATTCGGTTTATCATGAGCGGACCAAACACATCGAAGTAGACTGTCATTATATACGAGAAGCTGTAGATAAAGGTGCCATTACTCTTCCGCACGTGTCCAGTGATCTTCAAATAGCTGATGCATTTACAAAATCAATGGCACGACAACGACATCAGTTTCTCATCGGCAAATTGATGCTTCTTGATCTACCAGCATCAATTTGAGGGGGATGTTAGCATGATGTAAATATTGTATATTAATGTAATCATATATTGTTGTATATTGGTGTAATTACATAGATTTGATTTAGTAGTTAAAGAGAATAATAGTGACTTTAGTAAGAGCAGATTTAGTGGGATAGAATAGCGGATTTAGAGGGATAGAAAAACTGATCTTTAGGGATAGGAAAATGGATCTTTAGGGATGTAATCATTGAATATTTTCTATTTAATGACAAGACTCTCAATATTGAGAGACATTCAGCAGAAAATTGATAATGATGACACTTATCGCGGCTAAGCCTTGACAAGTAAGTCAATCACCAAACTGATATGTAAATGAAATTCGCAACACAAAACCCATGGCAAGACTCCTAGAATGAAGTCAAGCCATAGTTACATAAAAGATAGCTGAAGTCTAAATCACAATAATACCATAAACCATCTCAAAATTTGGTGTCGCAGTGTAAGATCAATTTTTTTTTTTGAAATTGGTAATTGTACCGTGTAAGAACAATCTAAATACATCTCAAAATCTGAAAATACAACTGAGAGTTCGAACAACAAGTCTGTCTCAGAATCCAAAATAAGACAAACTCGAGTGGCCACTACCTCGATGTATCACAAATCTCCGCACGAACTCAGCTGCTGCGAGGCACACTCATACCTGGATCTGCACCGAATGGACATAGTAGGAATGAATACGGTCCACTTGTGCTCAGTAGGTATCATAGGCCGACCGAGCAAAGTAGAAAATAGGGTATAAAAATACATACTATGAGCACGTCACCTGCAAGCAGAAAATGTCCCAAACGGTAGCTCACACCATCTCTACTAAAAATTCTAAAATAGCGCATAAACAGAAGATAGATACATAAAAGACAGAGAAATAGGCAATGCAACAGATGAAGTACATAAATACAATACTGAAGATGCATAAATGGATGAAATGTAATGAGGATGATAATGATGATGATGTGATGTGATCAAGGTTATCACTTAACCTCCGTATACACCTGCCGAGCATTATGCTTCCAGGTAGGACCCATGGGGGGTTTGCAACCCATATACTATCTCAATATTCAATTCCAATCTCAATATTCATATAT
>NW_025883280.1:0-2932 GCF_002878395.1 Capsicum annuum
TTGCAACGAGCAAACTCCATGTTATACATTATCAAAATGTTCAATATGGAGATTCATCAAACCGTCTGGTAAAAACATGGATAATTTTCAATATATTTATTGTTTTAACCGTGCTTCATTCATGATAAGCTTTATTCTATTCTTAAAAAAATTAATTAGCCGGATAAATTCAAAATCAAACTGATCAATATTTCAAAATTTAATTTATGTATACACTTGGTAACTTGTTCGCGCTACGCGCGATTATTTAAAGCTGCATCAAATGTGTAAAGTAATATTTTCACAATATTACAATGTAAAGAACTTTGTAATTTTCAAACTCAAATAGATCAAATTCAATTATTTACGCTTAGTTCGATATTTTCATTACCTAACTAAATTCAAGCGGCGCCGGCGAAATCTGTCTCACCGGTGTAACGATTTCTGACGTGTTTCGCCATGATAGCGACCGGTAGCATCTCCCCGGAGATATTCTAACAAATTGCGGGTAATGGGTGGTTGTTTTCTTGACGGGACGATGGTTTTGGCAATACATTTCGCTAGACAGATCTGTTTTTTTATTATTTTCCTTTCTCTCTGATTTTTATTCCCATGAGTATTGAAATCAGTAGGTTTGTGTGAATGAATATTATCTGTATGACGTATGATGATTAGTGTATGTGCATATTGTGTTACTGTGTGTGAAGATATGTGAATGAACTGTGAGGAGAATGAATTTTATAGTTGCATCAGTAATTACAGGTATAGGCATATATCAATGTATATGAATATATTGCTATGTCTAAATTTTTTTTTTTTATTCAATATAATAAACAAATAATATTACATATCAAATAATAAGGTCATTAACACAAACTTAAACATGTTTTGCTTTATTATAAAAAATCATACAATAAATAACTTAAATTCGAACAAGAACCTGTTTATGAAATAAAGCAGAAAAACTTGAATATCGTCACCAAATTCAAACTCAAAAACCTGACTTCTATTTCACACCTTTTCTCTTTTTTATCTGATGATATTTTTTGAATTTTTTCTATATGGATTTTTTCTCTGATGTTTTTTTTTAAAGTACGTAGTTTGTTCTGGGGTGAGAGAGTCCTTTAAATAGAGGGAATTTGGGGGGAGGGGGGGAGGGGAAGTTAACTTTTTGGTGGAGGAATCTCATTAGTAGATAAGAGGGAAGAGTTTTGAATTCAAAATTTTTTTTTATTAATATTATTTTTTTGGTTTTATTTTATATAGAAAATAATAGTAATAATAATAATAAATAAAATAAATAGATGAAATAATAACAATAATAATAATAATTAATTAATTTTATATTTAACAAAATATAATAACAATTTATAAATAGAAAATATAAATATAATAAAATAGTATTAAAACTATTAATTTATTTATTAAAAAATTATAAAAGGAAAGTTATTTATTATTTTTTATATTATTTTTAAAATTATAATAAAAATAAAATATCTTGAAGTTAACTTTATTTAATTATTCATTTTTAAAAAAAAACTATTAAAAATAAAAATAATAATCAAAATAATATATAAATATTTAAAATTGAGGGAAGATCAAAAATCACGTGTCTACACCACTTACTTTATTTTCAAGAACACCATCCCTAGTATACTAATGTAGTTCAGGATTTATAGAGATCTAATAGTATATACGCCTAGTATCCTTTGGCAAACATTAAACTTTTCATCTATCTGTAAAAATAATTGTTGTTTGAACAACCAAAAAAAAAGACAATAGAAAAGAGGTATGTCTAAATTTGAACTTTTACTTTGAATGGAAAAACATGCTTACAAGTTAAAGCATCATCGATTAGATAAAGTTATTTAAATCGATAATAGAAATTAAAATTACCTCTGAAAAGACTATTTGATCTTATTTTTTATGTGCGATAAGCATTAGAGCCTGTATAAAAAAAAAAATAAAAACCATTAAAGTCTACTAATAAACATAACGATGATATACTAAATCTCATGATTTATTCACAATTAAGATAATTGCTATCAACAAAAACTTAAAAGAAAACTCATATAACGAAGAAGGCTAGAAAACCCCAAAGGATCCAAGAAGAAAATTTAAACTAATCATCAATCAAAATCAAAATAAAAATAAGAAGAATATGTAGAAGTAGAAGAACTACACATGTTTTTCTAGTAAAATTTGATCAAATAACTACTTAAATAGAATTGTAGATATTTTTTTTTATATAAGGTAAAAATCTAATTGATTTAGAAGTATTAAATATTATAATTTTTTTACCTAAATAAAATATATTTTTTCTTTCTATGCATATTTTTTAAAAAATATATTTTGGTTCCTAAATTTTTTTCCTTAGAAACTTGCTTAGGAATCTTTTTTCTGCATTTTTTTAAAATTGGTTCTTAATTTTTTTTCTTTCCATGAATAATTTTTTCCCTAAAATATTGTGTAGGACTCCTAACCGAAAAATTCACACACTATATTTAGTTCCTTTTAGATATGAGATTCTTCCTTTTTTTTATTCATCTATCCTAAATATTTGAATAATAATTTAATGATAATTACTTTTTTATAAAAAGTGAAAAGACGATTTTGTCTATTGTGGGGTGTTTTAACGAAGGGGAAAAAATTCAAACCACTTTTCTAAGGGTCTTCACACTTTTAATATATTATATATATATATAATATATAATTATATAATTATATATATATATATATATATAATCTATAATCTATAATCTATATCTAAAATCTATAATCTAAAATCTATATCTATAATATATAATATATATATAATATATTAAAAGTATGAAAACCCTTAGAAAAGTGATTTGAACTTTTTGTCCTTCATTAAAAGACTTTCCTTTAGACAAAATTGTCTTTTCACTATTTTCTTCAATTTATTATTTAATTACTTTTATATTAACTAGAC
>NW_025883281.1:0-766 GCF_002878395.1 Capsicum annuum
AAGTTTTCAACATTTAAAATAGGTTATGGCTTAACTTTCTTCAGACTAGTTGTGTAGTTAATGTTGGTATAAAATCATGTTATGGGTATGGGAACTAATCATGAAAATGGCTTTATTATTAGTGTGTGCTTGTGTAGGCACCTTTGTTGTTGTTATTTTGTAGTTTTTGAAACAATATTTTTCTGTGTGATCACAGGGTTCTTAGACGATGTTATTGGCCTTTTAATGATATAATTGGTTGATTTCTCGATTAAAAAAATGTCTAAGTTGGTATTTATGTGGTATTAAATATATTTTTGCATATATTTCACTCTATTAGTTTATGTACTATATTGGATTCATGGATGGTTGGCATATTGAGTGGATTTTGGTTCATATGGTTAGTATATGTAATACCCCGATCGTTTCTTAAGCCTAAATCCATCTTTTGAGTGAATATGGATGACTTCCAAATTGATTGTTGTTTATCTCATGTTGTATTTCCCTAAATTCTACTTTCTATCATGTGGAGAATTGGATAAGCTTTCCATCGGCATAAGATTCACCCGAATCTAACACCCGGTGAGGAAGTTAGCCATTTTGTAATTCCCCGAAACTCTGACCAATAGTGAAACCATGAATCAAACTCTTGAGAAATAAATTATAGTGCTTTGGTTGTTTTATAATCAAGGATGGTGTGTATTAAGGCCTTAAATATGTCCTAACGATTGGGCAAATCAAAACATTCCTTACCGATTGAATTCTTGGGAAGGATATTGGTATATTC
>NW_025883281.1:866-1868 GCF_002878395.1 Capsicum annuum
TTTATAATCAAGGATGGTGTGTATTAAGGCCTTAAATATGTCCTAACGATTGGGCAAATCAAAACATTCCTTACCGATTGAATTCTTGGGAAGGATATTGGTATAGTCAACTTCAAATGAGAATATATCTCATTATACTTGGAAATTTTGAGCTCATGACCTATCAATAGATATATAATTTAATTAGCTTTACAACGATACCAATTTTGCCGAAATTCGATATCGGAGAAAAGAGTTATGCCCATTTTACTCCAGTGTGTCAAACTGGAAAATGGTGACGATGGTTCTGACGGGCTGTCACGTTTCTGATGCCATTTTTGACGACGTCGTCATATTATGATGACATTTTTGATGACTTCATCAGCCTTGGACAGAAAATCAAGAATTGGACCCCTTTTTGTGATGACCATTCGTGACGGCCTATCACGGACCTGACGGCCTGTCACGGATGGCATCAAGTATATTTTTCCAGCAACTCAAAGATGTTTTTAAAAGGGTATTTTGGTCTTTTCCACTCATTTTTAGCCTCAATATATATACTAGTAGTGGAGAAAATCTTCATTATCTCTCATTCTCTTCCAAGGAAAAGATCAAGAAACTAGGGTTTTCTTCTAAAATCCTAAATCAAATCTTCTCCAAGAAATTTAAGAATCTTCCAAAGATTTCACCAAGTTGTCCAAGAATCAAATTTTTCAAGTCAAAGGCATCAAGAAACTTAGCTCAAAAGTGTGACGAAGAGTTTCCAATCAAGCTTGTTCATCTTAAATCCATAATCCAAGGTATGTGGAGTTTGAACAAGAACACTTCTTTCGTTCTTGTGCCCAAAGATTCAATTTCTACTATTGAAATCCATGATTTTGCAAAGTGGGTTTACACCCAAATTACTTTATTAATGATTTATGATAGTTGAGCTATTCAAGATTGATACACATGACTATTTCATCATTTTATTTCTTAAATTGAGAACTTATGCCATGAGTTGAATATTTTTATCATGAGTTG
>NW_025883281.1:1968-4754 GCF_002878395.1 Capsicum annuum
ATATATATATATATATATATATATATATTAATATTTGAGCTTGAGAGTCAAGAATGAGTTCTATGATGTTTCCTTGAAGTTTTTGATATGTGACTATTTTACAATTTCCAAATTATGACTTGATATTTAATATTGTGAATTTCATGTTCTACTACGAGTTGGTATTTCAAGTGATTTCAAGACATGTGTCAATCTTTAAGCTTTCTTATGACAAATTGGATTATTGAGTATATTGATTCATAAGATTGAGTTGTTATAATGAGTCTTCATATTTCCTCAAAGTTATTGATGTTGCCATGACTAAATAAATTGATACATCTTGATGTTTAGAAAGATTGTTTGATTTTGAGTCGAGTTAGGAATTCATTATTCTATATGATTTACCGATGAGATATATTATTGTTTTGGTCTTCATGATAAACCCATGAATTAATATTGATTAAGGTGGATTTCCTAACGTGTTCTGAGCTGAGTCTGGGAGGAGTATTTTGCACCGAGCGGGAAATTTGGTATTTCTCCGAAACTACGTGACACCGTAGGTTTGATGTTGATAATTGTTAGCCAAAGGCCGAGTGTAGGATTGTGATTGTGAAATTGAGGTTGTACTCCCTGGCAAGAGTACGACGCTCCCTCCAATGTGGGGTTCTCTCCTTAGGAGGCAATACGTTGGACTCCACGCGGCTCACATGGTGTAGTTATGTCGGTTATAAGAAACTCCCAAGTCCATAATAGTCCAAGTTTTCATGAGTTACCGAGTCACTCTATGTTATGATTTAAAGAGTTTGAGTTGAGCATAATAATTTATGGGATTTATAATGTGTGTACTATTATTGATGATTTACAAGGAATATATTTCAGTTAATTTAAGCGAAGAAAGTTGTTATCGTCAGCATGCATGATTTTCATAATCATTTATGATATTATTTATAATGTTGCATTGCACCCCTACATATTCAGTACATTTCTTAAAGTACTGACCCCCATATATTTCTATATGCTATAGTGTCTTATAATGTAGGTGTAAGTTGTAGCGCAGATACCACATTCAGTCTGTGCGCCGCTCCCATTCAGTAGGTGACGAGTCCTTTTGATTCGAGGGGTTGAGTTGGTTATACAGTTCGAGAAGTATTGTATTTTTCTTATTTTAGTCATATTGAGCTTAGATAGTTGGTAGTCACGACCCGACTATCTAAAGTCAGTACCAGTAGAGGCTTCATAGACAGTCAGTATAAGTTAACGTATTCAATTTCAGTTTCGTTTGGTAAAATTAGAGCTGTAATCTTGTAAAGTTCATGTTTATATTGATCAAGTTCAGAGAAGTTCTATATTTTTGCTAATTTTATATAGATTTAAGCATTTTATGCAGTTGTTTATGAATTAAGCCAGTAGGAGGGTTAGCTTGGGGTCACTTATGCCCCTAAATATCGTGTGACGTCTCGGGACCCAAATTTTGGGGTATTACAGTATACTGGTTGGATTTAAAAATTCTAAATTTGTTTCATATTGAGCACTATATCTTTATTTTATATACATTTGGAAAACATTGGTACCACTATGGAAATACTGGCTTTTTGACAAAAAATATGACATCTTTAAAAACACTATCGATGAATGTGTTGGAGAGGAGTTATGAATATTGTATTTATATTGCATTGTATATGGGTTGATGAACCCACTATGGGTCCTACTTCAGAAGCACAACTATGTAGGTGTATACGAAGGTTGTGCGACAACCTCATGCATCATATCATCATCATTATCTTCATTGCATTTCATAAACTTTGTATGTTTTGTGTTGTATTTTTTATCTTGATGTGATATCTATATACGTGTGCTTCTTTATTGTAGTTATGTTTTAGTATAAGTGTAAATTGTAGAACTATTTATGGGACAGTATGGGCTACCATTTGAGATATTTTCTGAATGCAGGTGGCATGCCCGTACTATTTCAGTCGGTATCTAGAGTATTTTTTAGGTAGCGGTTAGTCTAGGATTCCAGAGTAGATCTACTACCTTTTGTTATCTAGTTCATGTTTGGCTTGCATTCTGAGACAAACTATGATACCTTTTGGACTATCAGTTGTATATAATTATTTGAGATGTATATAGTTTGTTCTTACACTATGACACTAGATTTTGGGGTGATCTATGGTATTATTGTTATATATTTTTTTACTATTATTGTAATTGTGTGATTCAACTTCATTCTAGAAGCCTTACCTTGGGCTTCAGTATTGTTTTCTCATTTTTATCAGCTTGGTGATAGGTTTACATGTCAAGGCTTTCTGTGAAAAGTGCCATCATGACCCTTGGTTTTTAGGTAGTGATACCTTACCCACCCTTTGGTTTGCCTTTTTGGTTCTTATTCTAGGGAGCACTCTTTGAACCTAGTATCCCTTTTAATTTTTAGGATTAAATTTTAAAAGTATTTGTGTTAGGAATAAGTAAGATGTTCGTGCTAGTTACTATGGGTGATTACATGATGGAAGTGGTTTTGAATGTAAGAAGCATGTGGGTTGATGTCAATGACTACTTTAGAGACAACTAGGCTTATTTATATTGCTCTTGTGTGCTGTTGACTTATGATAACGCTTAAGTTACACCTCAAATTAGTGTAAGGCGGTCGTCGTCAATATATTTACCCACCTTTGGAGTCGGGATTAAATCCACAGGGAACAATGTGAGTGGCGATTAAACTAGTTTGAAATTATAGCTACAAGTTAAATTCAAACAATCGACATAAAAAGATAAAATGGGGGTTTAAGGTTCCCAGAGAGTTAATTGTC
>NW_025883282.1:0-1771 GCF_002878395.1 Capsicum annuum
AAGTGAAGAAAAAGAAAGTCCAGGAGCCCGCCTGAAGAACATGGTGAGGAAAAAGTAAGTTCAGGAGCCCGCCTGAAGAACGTGGTTAAAAAAAGTAAGTCTAGGAGCCCACCTGAAGAACAGGGTGAAGAAAAGTGATTCCAGGAGCCCGCATGAAGAACGGGGTAAAGCAAAAGTAATTTCAGGAGACCGCCTGAAGAACAGGGTGAAAGAAAAGTAAGTTCAGGAGCCCGCCTGAAGAATAGGGTGAAGAAATAAGCAAGCTAGGAACCCGCCCGAAGAATATGGTGAATTTTCAAGTTCAAGTCATGAAGATTCAAATCAAGATTCTAGAGAAATTGCATCTTCCATTTGTATTTTTGATTTTTGATTTTCATTAGTCATTTGGATGTAAGAAAGCAGATATCGTGAACCAGAAACTTGACGGAACCTTACTCGACCTTTAACCCATTCTCTCATCATTTTACCTTTGAACTACCCATGACCTGATTCCCTTAGAACTCGGAATATGTAGGCAGTACAAAATTAGGACTCGGTCACATCTTTTATTTTATTTTATCTTTATCTTCATATATCAAAAATCATTACTTTGTTTACTTCTTTGTATGAAAACTCATTGAGATTTCACACAAAGAGTGGCAAAATGTAGACACGTGATTTTTGACCCTCCCCTAGTTTAATATATTTTTTGACATTAACTATTTTTATTTTCGGCCACTAGTTATCTTAGCTTTTATTTTATTTTTAATAAGTTTTGGTTGAAAATAAATAAAAATAATAATAAATAAATTTACATTTTTTTTGTTTTTTAAATAATACAAAAATTCAAAAAAAAAATTCTTTTTTAAATTTTAAATAAATAAGCTAGTAATTTTAGTACTATCTTAATTATATTTATTTTAAGTTATTTATAAACTTTTATTGTATTTTCTTAAAAACAAATTAATTAGTTATTATTATATTATTATTATTATTATTATTATTATTATTATTTTATTTATTTATTATTTTTATTTGTTATTATTATTATCTTCTTATATAAAAAAATAATAAATAAGATAGATCAAATTCAAATAATCTCTTATCTGAAATAATCGTTCCCTCAATTTTTTCCCCAAGAATCCTCATATTAAAAGACTCTTCAACTTCAGAGCAAAAAGACTAGTACATTATTTCTGCAGACTACATTGGATTATCAAAAAACCAGAGAGAAAATACAGAATAAAAGATCAGGAAAAGAGAGAAAAAGAAAGAAGAAAAAGATTTGAAGTGGAAGGTTCCATTTGAAGTTTCTAGTAACGATTTCAATTCTTCAGTATTCATTCTCATCAAGTTTTATTCAATCTTGTCCCACTTATATCATAAATTTTATTGCAAAAAGTATGAATAAAAAATGTTTAAGATGTTTTTTTGTGCACAAAATATATATGGTCATATAATTTTTTATGCATGATATTTTGTTTAATAGATGTGAATAACAAAGTTTAAGTTTAGAAGCAGTGGATGTGTTAGGGAAAGAAAATAGACGTAGCAAATACATATATAGAGTTTCACAATCACTCATACAGTTTCCTTCTTCCTATTTTTCCATGAGTACAGTAGATTAACACATACACACACCAATACAGGAAAAAAAGTAAAAAAAAAAAAAAGAGATTAGAAATGGAGAGAAAACAATAGGAGGTTAATTCGTTTTCCGATGAGGTTTTGCTGAAAATACCATTGCCACCGCCCTCTTACCTCCATCGTCGGCATCGCCTCCCTCTCTCCT
>NW_025883283.1:0-3113 GCF_002878395.1 Capsicum annuum
ATGGAACCTTCAAAAGGTCCCAAAAGGTGGTGATTGATGACCGGAGAGCCCTGAAATCATAGGTGTGAGGATAAGCACTAGTAAATCTCATAGGATGCACTCCATTCATGGAACTAACATGCTAATGCTATCAGTGCATAAATTTGATATTGTTATGATGCTTCAACAGTCACAATGTTTCAACACTCAGTTTTCAGTAAATTTATTACAGGTTATAAAAATGGATGTAGCAAATCATGGTCAAGTGCCAATACTTTCATTTGCAGAAAAATTGCCAAAAGAAGCAATGAAGTCATTACGATTGCACGACTTGGTAATTCTTGGTAGCCAGCAACGTTCTTCGAGAGAAGTTGGGTGGAGACCCACCTTTCAACTGCAGAATGTTGACCACCAGACAATTGTAATGAATCAACGTATCAATCGACTCTGAGGAACATTGGTTAACAAACTATTGGACATAGCCTTGGAAAACATCAATTGCATAAAATCACAGCAAACTCACTCAACGTTGTAACTTGTGTTCCACACATCCAAAATATTTCTCTGAGAAAATGAACAAAAATGATCCTGGAACAGACATGAGAAGGATTGGATGCAAGCAAATCAAAATAGGAAGAACATGAATGAGCAACCTACTGGCTGAAAAGGGAGGGTCACAGTATCATGCCTAAAAACAGGTTCAAACCTTCAGGTCAATGGAAGTACTTGAGGCAGGAAAACCAGAGGAAATTGGGAACAAGACAGTATGATGATAAGATCTACTTCCGGGAAAAACAGATTCCAGTGATCCACAAACAAACTAATTGAGATTGTGTGCCTCAAGACAAAGAGTTTCAACATAAGCTTACCTGTGATTAGAATTGTCTATGAGAACTATAATCGCTCCCGAGCTGAATTTCTAGAATCATAGCTGCAACCAATGGGTGAAGATATTTAATCCTAACAGAACATTCGATAATGGGAACAGACCTCGCCATTCTCAGTCACATCACTAACAGTTATAGTCGTATTCAATGGATATGATATTGGGTTTCTTGATAAGGTAAATTATTTGAAATGGTACAAAGAAGGTACATAAGGATACAAGAATCAAGTGTTTATATTTGATACGGAACAAACAAGGGAACACGAAATCACACCCCAAAACAGTCCACGAATCACAACAAATCGTTGACCAAATGGGGACCTCTCTCGGATTCACTATCTAGAACAAGAAAGAAGAGGTTACAAGGTGTTAATACACCAAAACAGCCAGCCAACAACAAGTTTAGCAACACAAGATGAAGCTCCACAATATTACAATAGCAACAAGAACAAACGGATTACATTAACAACACAAGAAGCCGAAACTAAAACAAGATACAAGATAGGTAGTTAGACAAGTGTTGATGTAGTCTTAACAACCCAAGAGCATATTCCACTCTTGGACCTTTAAAACTTCACACAACAAACACCTAACTCTTACAATTGACACAAGAGAGGCGTCCACCACCCAAGCACCAACGTATCAAGCAAAATGCAACATACAAGAGAATCCACCCTTATGTTATGCCCTAGTTTCAATTGGACTCTCTCTCACTCTAAGAGAAGTATTCTTCCATAATAATGATCAACTAAAGAAATAAACCCTACAATGTTCTATTTATACTACATTACAATAATAGATAAAATGACAAAAGGGTCCTTTAGTGACTAGTCTTCAAAAATACTCAAAAGTGTCATGATCATGATCATACTTGTATCAATATTGCACGTCTTCCATTCACATTTTGTTCTAAAAGTAGCCAAGTTACTCCAATACAACTTGAGCTGCACAACCTCAAAAACACATTTACAGTTGGTGCCCATGTGACAACTGAATTCATTTTTCAGTTCTCTTTACAACTCAAAATCACTAAAGAAACTGAAAAATTCAACAATCAAAACCAATATCCGCACAAAAAGTTGTTTTCTTACCATCTGTAGATAGTCTGTACAAGGTGCAACATGATAGATACGGTACACTGATTTCTTCATCTAGGGAAGCAAGGGAAATTGAAAATTAGCAATGAAAAAAGAGAAAAAAAATAATATCCATCCTTCACATTAACCAAATAACCATATGAGTCATTTTACACTACTCATGTTCTATTTTAATGAAGTCCTGAAATCGTTGGTTAAATAATTATAAAGAAACTTGTGGTTCGAGACCCAACCCTTAACACCTGAAATAGATTAGATAAATAACACCTGGAATATGTAGGTTCTTCAATTGGGATTAGAAGCCTTATCATTAGGGTTGATCTTAGGTTCTTTTTTGCCCTAAAGTAATTTTCTAAGTACATAAAAGAAACTTGTGAAGCAGAATCAGTAGCTTATTTTCATATACTTTCGCCACATAAACAAGTTTAAGAAATGAGCAGAAAAAAGAACTTATAATGGCTAATACAGTAATTCCACTAAACTACACCAAAAGATCCACTAATGCTCTCAATATCCATACTCATATTTTTCATTATCCACAACAGAAAGTACATAATACTCAAAACTGGATCATAAGAAAACTTGGTGTCTTATCCTTCAAAAGTGGAAACTTTATACACTTCTCATCCCCAACCTGTAAATTGTAAAGGTTGGCTACGCCCTAATCATTATAGAAAAGTTGAATCTAAAATTTCCGGACATAGCAAAATCAATCCTAGTTTGTACACATCTACGGGAGGAATATAACATACATACAACACATCTCTTCATCAAATTGCAATGCAGGTCCTCGCTTCCTTCCCATATCCAAGGGCCTGCTTGCGGGGGAACTTGCAAACCTGCTTGCGGATTATGCCAAATTCTGCTTGAGATTGGTGCCCTACTCTATACTTCTTTGTCTGGTGTTCCCTTTCAGCAGCACTCTTGTCTGTAGGAGGAGAATCCTTGATTCCTATTCTGGCAACTGTATCTCTCGTACTGGACTCCCTCTTGGATATCTTCTGTTTTCTGAATGCACGACTAACCTCCCTATCAACAGCATTAATATCACCATCACCCAAGTCATTACCATTACATCGCAAAGTCACTAAACAATCTTGATCCTTCAATTTTCTTTTCTTTACAGAAATTTCCCTTCCATTATGTGCTAT
>NW_025883284.1:0-2851 GCF_002878395.1 Capsicum annuum
GTTTTATTCTATATAGAGTAACTGAATTTGAGATCAGTCCTATCTAGTGGGTGATCTTTAAATTTGATGATTTTGATACTGATTAACTATAGTTGAGATCAGTCCTGTCTAATGGGTGATCTTGAAATCTATTTATAATGATAAGGATTAACTGTTTCTAACAGTACTGAATATGTACTACTGAACTGAGTTGACTGTATCTGACAGTCCTGAATCTGTAACTGAAACTATGGGATGTATTCATCTAACCGACATAACCTATGCTAAGCTGACTGGGGTCCAATCTCTGCCCTGACTGGAAGAGTGTCAGTACCGTGCCACCAGTAAAGACAACTGCTATGGAGTCAGTCTTAATCTAGCGGGTGACTCCTGGGATCAGTCCTATACATATAAATGTGCTAACGGGTGACCCCTGAGTATGTCAGTCTTATCTAACGGGTGACATCTCGTACCTATACTGGTTACATAGTTCTGGAACTTAGGGATTGCTTTTAAGGATCTTCGTTCTTTCTAGCGGGTGAGTCCCCATCCCTAGGCTCACTCGGTGCTGAATCCTACTCCCATCTGAAAGACACTGAACTGGATAACTGAGCTAAATAGAATAACTGAACTGAACTGAACTGATTAGCTAAACTGATACTAGTGGTATTGTTTAGCGGAGCTAAACTGAGTTTACTGAGTTTTGTTGACTGGCAGAATGTACTGATATCTGAGGACTGACAAAGAGTACTGTAGTTACTAAGATTTTACTTGGAATACTGAAATCACTGAGATTACTGAACTACTGAGATTTCTAAGATTTTCTGAGTCACATGGTTGACTGAGTTCTATAGATTATGGCTTGACTGAGAGTATTGTGAAACATGACATGGCTCTAGGCACACAGCTAAATTGTCGGGTACAAGTACCCCCAGGACTCGATGGAAGGAAACTGACACACATGGCTGACTTGATCATAGGAATAATATCCACAATTCGTAATACCATAAGTAGGAGATTTCATTCTACACATGGTTCTCAACACCATGTACATGAAAGGGAATGCGTATAACATGTAAATACTTGTATAACTTTAATTTCATGAGCATTTTATATCACAACAACAATACACAACAATTAGTATGGAATTCATGTTGAGTCGTAAGGAATAGAGCACGGTCTTGTCATTTAAGTTCTATTTAGCTATAATATATGATTTCTAGTCTCTTAGGTATTTTATCAAACACCTTGCATGCACACCTTGTGGCATAGGCATATTCATCACCTTAATGATTTAAACCACCCAAAATTCATATATTTCAATTTAAATGTCATCCTAGTTTCATAAAATCACATAAAGATTCTAATTTAGGAGTTGTATAACAATCAATCACACAAACATAATCAACCCATAACATAACTTCATGATTCATAGTTAAAAGAGGGTTCTTGAACTCCATGAATGAAAGGAATCCGTGGATAAACACTATGCATACCTTAAAGCTTGATCTTGAAAGAGATCTAATGTTTCTTGAAGGTTCTCGAAGAAATCCTTAGGCTTGTTCTTGATTTTTTTTCTTGATTAGGGTTTAACCCCTTCGGGAGAGAATGTTCTTGTTCTTGAGTAGATGATCTTGAGAGGAAACCCTAATCTTATGGTTGAGAGTGTATGAGAGAATTTTTGAGATGTTTAACTAAAGAGAATGAAAGATAATACGCTCCTTGAGGGTTATAATCATGGAAAGTGAAGGAAAAGACCAAAATACCCCTACTAAAATGTCCCTCAATTGCTGAAAAAAATAGCTGATGATATTCGTGACAAGCCACAATACTGGTGATAGGTCGTCACGAATTATCGTCACAAAAAGAGTGAAGTTTTGATTTTCTAGTTAAGGTTGACGACATTGGTGATAGGCCATCACGGGCGTGACGGTTTGTCACAAAATGTCATCACTGGGATTAGAAATTGGCCCAGGGCTGACGATATTGGTGATAGGTCGTCACACTTGTGAAGGCTTATCACGAATGTCATCACTCAGTTTCCCAGCTTGACATGCTGGAGTAAAATGGGCATAACTCCTTTCTCTGATATTGGATTTAGGCAAAATTGGTATTGTTGGAAATATAATTCAATTATATATATTTTTGTAGGTCATGAGATCAATAATTCATAGTATAACGAGAGATATTCTTATTTGAAGTTGACTATAACAATATCCTTCCCAAGAATTCAATCGGTAAGGAATGTTTTGATTCGTCTGATAGATGGGAGTTATTGAAGACTTAATATACATCTTACTTGATTATAAAAATATAAAAGAACCATGATGTACTATGCGTGAGGTTGAAATATGGCGCTAATATTGGTTTGGATTTTTTGGGGTATTACAATACCTCACACTAGTCCTTACAAGTTGCAATGGTTGAATGAATGCGACGAGTTAAAGGTCACAAGGCAATGTGTGATACATTTTAAGGTAGACAACTACCATGACGAGGTGCTTTATGATGTGATGCTAATGCAATCTTGTCACTTGTTGTTAGGAAGGCCTTAGCAATACGATAGGTCGACCAAACATGATGGAAGGTCCAATCAGTACACACTTGAGAAGGATGGCCAAAAGGTCGTTCTTCATCCATTACTGCCTTTCCAAGTGAATGAATTACACTAAAAGATGTGGGAATTGAGGGAAAGAGAAATAAGGCGGAAAGTCAGGAAAAAAGAGGGGAATCCGAGAGTGAGGGGGTAGGGGAAACCGAGGGGATTCTAAATTCTAAGGGGCACGCGAGTGCTAAGGGGAAAGAACTATTTGTGGATCATGACAAGGACACTCCGATGCTCCTCTTAGCTAATTGTTTTAATACTAACTCC
>NW_025883285.1:0-3996 GCF_002878395.1 Capsicum annuum
AGTTTGGTCATCACAATTTCACAATCATTCTTTTTCCCCAGCAAGTACATAATCTTGCATTTTCCAGCATCTTACAACTCGATACTGGGGCAATTTTTGAAAGCAACATCGGGATTATATGAACACTTTCATTTCCAAATAATTCTTTGCTCCATAATTATTTTTGCAGGGGTTTGTCCACCCTAGATTAGGATAAATGAGTTAGTTTGTCCTCCAAAAGACAATTGTACATGTTTTTCTTCAATTTAATATGTATACTTGCTTGCCTTTACTTGCACATATCACACTTTATTTAATTCTTTTTGCACTGCATGCTATCTTTTTCTTTACTTGCACGCATCGAAATATATTTATTTTATCATTTGTTATTTAAGCACTGCATGCTCTTCTTGTCTTTATTTGTACATCTTACAATGCATTTATTTTATTATTTAAGCACTGCATTTCTTTTTGTCTTTGTCTGCACGTATCGTAATGCATTTATTTTATTATTTAAGCGCTACATTTTATATTTGCCTTTATTTGCACACATCGAAATGCATTTATTTTATCGTTTAAGCATCACATTTTATCTTTGCCTTTGCTTGCACGCACTGCGGTGCATTTATTTTATAGTTTACGCACTATAGTCTATCTTTGCAAATAATGAACACCGATATATAAATACAAAAAAAATAATTTAAAAATAATAGAAATATAAATAATAAATAGAAAATATAATTATCTTCAAAAACGTATATTATGCTATAAATAATTAAAATTGTTCGATAAAAAATTGCAGTGCTATGCTGTGTTCGTATGTAAATGACTGTGCAAAAATATTAAAATAATGATAAACTGATAAAAATTCTAAAATTTACGAAATTAAGGGTGTGGATGTTTGTGGTGTGTTTATTGTGTATGTGAAGTATTTTAAAAAGGAAAAATAATAAAAATAATATTCATATCTACTTTTTGCCAACAAGTCCCTTAAATTAGGGATAGTGGGTGAAATAATGTCAAAAAATTAAAAAGTGATAAGACTTAGACTTGACTAATTTATTATTTTGTGTGTTAAAATAATTAAATCGACTCACATTTGTAAGTCATATTATACAAAAAATATGCATTCCGAGGTATAATTATAGAAAAATATAAACAACAAATAAAAATATAATTGTCTTGAAAAAATATATTATGCTATAAATGATTAAAATTATACTACGCTATAAAGAATTGTAGTGCTATGTTGTATATATACGCAGAGGACTACGCAAAAATATTAAATTAATAATAAAATGATAAAAATTCTAAAATTTATGAAATTAAAGGTAATTATCAATAAATCATGTAAGATTAAAATATGACAATAAATGAGTGAAAATTCTAAAATAATGATGAATTTTAAGTTTGGAGAGCCAAAATTGGGTTTCGATAGTTTGCCCTTTTTCATTTGAAGACTTCTACAGTCATTCGCAACCACATTAGCCTTGCCCTGATGGTAGAGAATAGTCAAGTCATAATCCTTAAGAAAATTAAGCCAACAATGCTGCCTCATATGAAGATCTCACTAGTAAAGAAGTACTGAAGGCTACGATGATCTGAGAAGATCTCACAATGGACTCCATACAAGTAGTGCCTCCACAACTTCAAGGCTAAAAGTACTGCGCATAGCTCTAAATCATGGGTAGGATAAATCCTCTCATGAGGCTTCAATCTTGACAAGACACATACACAATTACCTTGCCCTCCTGCATCAACACAATACCTAACCCAACACCTGAAGCATCACAAAAGACAATAAAGCCCATGCCCTCCTTGGGCAAAGCCAATATAGGAGCTGAAGTCAACAAATCCTTGAGTTTTTGAAAGCTCGCCTCACAAGCATCAGACCACTAGATAGAAATCTTTTTCTGAGTCAACTTGGTCAATGGAGCCGCAATGGATGAAAAACCCTCAACAAAACATCGATAATACCCGGCCAATCCAACAAAACTTCAAATCTCAGTGGGCGAAGTAGGTTTAACCCAGTGATGAACCGCTGCAACCTTTGCTGGATCAACCATAATACCTTCCTTAGTCACCACATGACCCAAGAAAGAAACAGACTCCAACCAAAACTCGCACTTAGAAAACTTAGCATACAACTTCTCATCCCTTAATTTTTGAAGCACAATCCACAAATGCTCCTCATGCTCAACCTCACTCTTGGAATAAACCAAGATATCATCTATAAATACCTTAACAAAGGAGTCAAGATACAGTCGAAACACTCTTATCAACTCCATGAATGCGGCAGGGGCATTGGTTAACTCGAAGGACATGACCAAGAACTCATAATGACCATATCGAGTCTAAAAAACAGTTTTGGGAATATCCTAAGCTCTAATCCTCAACTGGTGATAACCGAACCTCAAATCAATCCTCAAAAATACTACAACACCCAAAGCTGATCAAACAAATCATCAATGTCAAGAAGAGGACACTTACTATTAATCGTCACCTTATTCAACTGCTGATAATCAATTCACATCCACATAGACCCATTCTTTCTCTTCACAAACAAGACGGGCGCACCCCAAGGTGAAACGCTAGGTCGAATAAATCCCTTATCCGACAACTCCTACAACTGATTCTTTAGTTTCTTCAACTCTGTTGGTACCATCCTATAAGGAGGAATAGAAATGGGCTTGGTGCCTGAATCAATATCAATAATAAAATCAATATCTCGATCAGAAGGTATACTAGGAAAGTCCATAGGAAACACCTCTATAAGCTCACGGACAACACCAGATAGAATCCAAAGAAGGAGGCGAAACAAAACTGGTGTCACAAATATGAGCCAAGTAAGATAAACATCCACTCTCAACCAATTTATAAGCCCAAACATAAGATATAATCCTCTCAGGACCCGAATGAAGTGTACCCTTTTAAGCTATTCTTGGCACACCCAGTGAAGCTAATGTCACGTTATTAGCAAAACAATCTAAGATAAGATGATAAGGAGCCAACCAATCCATACATAAAAGAATCATCAAAATCAACAATATCGGTACACTCAATCTACCACTGAAGAATCACCTACTGGGGTAGATACACGAATAGACATGGCAGCAAGTTCACTAATAGAATCAAAACCCAAAGTAAAATATACAGACACATAGGAGAAAGTTCATCTAGGATTAAATAATATAGATGCAGGTCTGAAATAAACGGGGATGATACTTATAGTCACAATATCAGAAACCTCTACCTCAGGTCTGGCTGGTATAGCATAACACTGCCCATAACTACAAACTAGCTGAGTAGCCCCACTACCACCACCACAGGCTATACCATTTCTACCTCTCGCATCTTTAGTAGAGCCCCTACCTCTTACAGCTGAAATAGGAGTAGCTCTAAACATACAACGAGAACAATCCTTGGCCACATGGCCAATCTTATCATACACATAGCAACCTCTACGACCAGTCTTAATAAGATAAAGTACAATTGAGCCTGAACAGCCATCCTGAACTACCAAACTAGAAGATCCAATAGCTGAACTCTATAAAATCACCTGCACTGGCCTACCATGATATCCATGAGAACCTCTAAAATCTCTACCTCGATAGGTTAGACTCCTGAACTCACCAAAATGACTCACCCTCTTGGCGTCTCCCTAAGATACACTAATAATACCCTCTGTTATCTTAGCGTAATCCACAATACTCTAAAGAGTAGCTCCAAGCACAACCATCTGAGATGTAGCCAACTGAAGGGAGACAAAAAAACCCTTCACAAACTTTCAAATCTTCTCAAGCCCGATGGAAATACAATCATAGAAATATCTGGACAGGGCATGGAAGTATGCCTTATACTCAAAAACTATCATGGAGCCCTACTCCAAATGATAAAACTCATCCCGCATATGATCTCTCAAACTGAAAGGCAAAAATCTCTCTAGAGAAGCATCAACAAACTGATCCCTTGACAACTCAGGAGCATCAACAAGCCTACAATCGATAAATAATATCC
>NW_025883286.1:0-1297 GCF_002878395.1 Capsicum annuum
GATTCTCGATCGTACTTAGACTTTCTAGTACATCAGCAGTAGCAGCCGTGATGAATCCTCATCCTTTGAGGACGAGTTTTCTTATATTTAGTTATGTCAGTAGTTCATTTATTTAGTCAGTTGGAGTTAGTTGGGGGCTTGTCCCATCAACTCCACACTTAAACAGTTTAGAGGCTTTCAGACTAGTACAAATGGTTAGTCAGTTTTCAATTGTTATTATAAACCATTTTATCAGTATAGTCGGTATTATTTTATAGGAATTATCAGAACTATGATTTAAAACCTTATGGCATTTTTTAGTTAAATTCCGTTTATGATTTTTTGTTATCAGTTTTACGTAATGTTCGTCACAGGTACCAGTAACATGGGTTAGCTTGTGATCTTTCGATACTGTAAGCACCGTGTAGAGATCAAGGTGTATTTATAGGTTGTTACATTATATGTATATGGTATGGATTTTGAAATTATTTGAACAGCATGTATCATTAACCCCTTTTTATGAAATTTTGTATTTACTATAGAGTTTTTTGTAAACACAAAACTATATTTATGTGCATGTGTTATGAATCGTGAATTGGATTTGATAGCATGAACCATAAGTCCCCTTTTTGATCATGACATTTATTTGTGACTAGTTTTGGGGTTGTATTATGAATGATGATGAATAGTGAGTTTTAAATGCCTCTTTATCTATTATGTATTTTTATTATATTTTACATATTTTCAAAGAGACGATTCTTAGTCTAAATTCTCTTGTTTTCTAATGGAGAGTTGTGTGTGATTTATGAAAGATTTGGCCACCATATGAAAAGTCTTGAAACGAGATTATCTTGCATAAGTTCATATGCCATTCGAAATAAGAACTCCTATGTGATGTTTAAATCTTTTGGTGGTCACTAACATGATTTTTAAATAAAAATACTATGACATGATATGACATTATATGATATGGCTTAGATGACTTGCAAGTTTGGGTATGATAATACCAAATCAGACAAATGTCATGATAAAATATAGACTATTTCAAACTACAGACCATTTTTAGACTTCAGACCGTGTTTTCAGAAAGATGCATGTTTTAAAAGGCTAAAATTGGGCTCTAAGAGAGCTATATGGTTACCCGAAGGCGGCACGAGTTTAGATAACTCATTGCCCGAAATGGTGTTTTCCCAAGGCATGTCTATTATATCCTGAAATATGGATTATACGCTTGCTATGTGCTTTTGGCATATCAAAAATCAGAGACTCCTGCCCTTGAAACAAACTTGGATTGGGCGCTTGGTTGACGAGTTAATGG
>NW_025883287.1:0-2360 GCF_002878395.1 Capsicum annuum
TGGTCCAAAAAATATCAAAATTACCTTTTTCCTAGCGTCCAAAAAAATTTAACAAGAAAAACCTTTTCCAACTAAAAAAAAAGAATTGACATAATGGTACAACTTTTGCATAAAATTAACAAGTTTATAGCCAATAATAATTTACAATTTTTAAGCCTAAAAGATATTGGCATACGTAGCCAAACAAGTAAATATTTATTTTTTACTCCATTAAAATAGAAGGAGTTCCACTTTAGTTATGAATTAGTGCCCCTAAATTATGAAAGCATATTTCATTGTATCCTTAAAATTAGGGCTTCAATTTTTTCTCCTTATTATTTTAATGGGATATCTGTAAAATTAGAGATTTAGTTAAAAAGGGTAAATTGTTATAAATATATTACCATATATAGTGAATCTCTATTTTACCATATATTGTGTATGTCTATTTATGAAAAAGTTACAAACCCTAATGTTAGTTTTCCCCTATAAATAAAGGGTTTTCCTTCATTGTAATTAACCAATCAAGAAATCCCTCAAGAGAAATAAGAACTACTCTCCATTCTCTCTCTACTCTTATTCTTTGCTTTATATTTTATAACACATTATCTGCACGAGATTCTGCCAAATAAGGTGAGATTATAAATCTAAAGTGTAATTTCAAGGTTAGTAATTCTTTATGTTATCTATCTTTTGCTATTAATAATATAATTATTGTTGGATTTGAGGAAAAATAATTTATTTGGAATCATTTATGTTTTAAATTTATTCCTCAAGAACAATATTATCAAAAGGTATGATAATATGTTGGGTTTAAGTTCCATCGATTTATGCCTAAGACGCCTTTATTTGGATAATACATTGAGATTGGATCTCAATGCACCATATTGATGATATTATGATGGCAAAGACAAAATAATTGGTGGTTGATGAAAAGTCATGAAACATATTCCATTGATATGCTCTATTCCATGAAGTGAATATGGTAGCAATATATGATGAATCTGAAAGTTGACAACTTGCTCCATTCTTGAAAGAGATGTGGTAGCAGTGCATAATAAATCTGAAAAAAGGCAAGTGATTGAGTACACGAATATAAGCGTGGGAGGACAATATGATAATGATCATCAAAAGTGATGAAATTTTCACACTCATATTATGATCATAAGATATATTAGAGAAAAATCTCTACATTATATGTATGGATCGATTTGCTCCTGAAGTAGCAATATCTTGAAAGAGGTTATAATTTATCAAAATTTGATATACTTAAGGCACAATTATATTCTATTTCTGGGGAATGAGAATTTCGATTGTTTCAATACAAATGTGCACTTAATTGTGGTGGTATCATAACTCACCTCCGAAAGAGGCAAAATAGTTGAGAAGAGTTATTTTGAAATCTACTTCTGAAGTTGTGAATTCGAAAATTTAATCATGTAATAGTAAATCTGAAATTTACTAAAGCAAAAAGATACATATCATGGTAAACTTGGAGTTTACTAGTATAAGAGTTCATAAATTGACATGAACGATTGCTGCATTCCAAAAATGTGTATATTGAGTATTAGACATATGTTGAAGAAATAGAAGATTCTTCAAGAATTGTTTATGATGCTTGTTCTCATGAAAAGTTGGCTGGACCAACTAATATTGAGATTTGATCCCTCAAAATCTGAAAAATATAAAAGGTGAATATGAGCCCCTTCACCTATTATGTGATATGTTGAAAAGATGCATCAATAAGATGATCACACGTACATTCATTATTAACCTGCGTTTGACATTCATGAAGTTGCTTGCTCAATTAAATTGATTTAAGAGCATAACTTTCAGATTGTGTAATCAAGATAATCTTGATGATGATGGTTTGACATTGGATGCCTTAGATAAATAGATAAACCATTGCTAATGAGAACAAAACTTCATGTGTTGGTTTGAAATATGATATGTTGTATACAATAGCACTTGTATGCATTAGACCAACAAATTATTATTATTTTTCCCTCTCAATTGGTTTAAGGTTAGGAAACAACTATTCCATCTTATAGTTTTGATGTCCTGTATATAATTAATGAATATACCATAATGCACAAAGACAAAACTAATAAATATAAAGAAAAAAATCACATGCATGTGTAACCATTTTATTTACTACCATATATAAGTAAAGGTTGGGGTGACTAATATTACCGAACTACCTTTGGTAGTCATCCCAACCTTCAGTTATATATAGTAGTAAAGTAAAATAATAATAGTAATAATAATACAATAATAATAACAATAGTAATGATAATAGTAAAAATATATAGTAGTAAAGTAAAGTAATAATAGTAATAATAATAATAATAATAATAATAATAATAATAATAATAATAATA
>NW_025883288.1:0-1051 GCF_002878395.1 Capsicum annuum
AATTTTTCAGGAATGTCTTGAAAATAAAGTAAAATCGCATTTTTAAGGAGGGTCCTGATCATAAAGTAAAATCCCATTTTTCAAGAGGGTCCTGAACAGAAAGTAAAATCCCATTTTTTAGGAGGGTCCTGAACAGAAAGTAAAATTCCATTTTTCAGGAGGTTCCCATTTTTTAGGAGGGTCGTGAACAGAAAGTAAAATCCCCGTTCTCAGGAGAGTCCTGAACATAAAGTAGAATCCTAGTTTCAGGAGGGTCCTGAACATAAAGTAAAATCCCATTTTTCAGGAGCGTCCTGAAAGAAAGTTAAATACCATTTTTCAGGAGGGTGCTGAACATAAAGTAAAATCCCATTTTTCAGGAGGGTTCTGAACATAAAGTAAAATCTCATATTTTAGGAGGGTTCTGAACAGAAACTAAAATCGCATTTTCTAGGAGGGTCCTGAACAGAAATTAAAATCCCATTTTTCAGGAGGGTCCTGAACATAAAGTAATATCCCATTTTTAAGGAGGGTCCTGAACATAAACTAAAAATCTCATTTTTCAGGAGGGGCCTGAACAGAAAGTAAAATCTCATTTTTTGGGAGGGTCCTGAACAGAAAGTAAAATTCCATTTTTCAGGAGGTTCTTGAACAAAAACTAAAATCCCATTTTCCAGGTGGGTTCTGAACAGAAACTAAAATCCCATTTTTCAGGAGGGTCCTGAACATAAAGTAAAATCATATTTCTCAGGAGGTTCCTGAACATAAAGTAAAAGTCGATTTTTCAGGAGGGTCCTGAATAGAAATTAAAATCCCATTTTCCAGGAGGGTACTGAACAGAAAGTAAAATCCCATTTTTCGGGAGGGTCATAAATAGAAAGTAAAATCCCATTTTTCAGGAGGGTCCTGAACATAATGTAAAATACCATTTTTCAGGAGGGACCTGAACATAAATTAAAATCCCATTTTTCAGGAGTGTTCTGAACAGAAAGTAAAATCCCATTTTAAAAGAGGGTCTTGAACATAAAGTAAAATCCCATTTTTCAGGAGGGCCCTGAACATAAAGTAGAAT
>NW_025883289.1:0-4402 GCF_002878395.1 Capsicum annuum
GATTGTTAATCCCAACTATATTTGCACTCTTGCTGATAACAACACTGATGGTTACTTTTCAGACGGATCTTCTAATAGACAATTATTGCGCTAAATTTGCACTGTCAGCATATAAAATTAACTGAATTCTTCTAAGAAGATGAAGACACTGAAGGAATGAAATTTATGCATCAGGTGTACATAGTGTGTAGGAACAAATATTTTGCCCAAATAAGGGGCTGAAAATTGTTGTAGAAATTGCGCCACCCCTTTGTAAAAGATGTGTGGACTGGCTATAGTATGTAGAGGTATATGTCTCAAGTTTTTTTTTTTCTTTTTAAGATTCAAACTTGAATTATCTATTGTAGAGAGGTACTGTTCATGTTAATTGAATGAAACAAATTAATGCAAATGTTTACTTTGATTATGCATCAAGCTATGACTTAGTTTCTTTTACACCCTCTTCTTGTTGCTAAGGGAATTCATAGTCGCTGTCTTTTGAATGCACAGGGTAAATTCTGCTTTATTGTACTTTATGACTTGCATTATTGACAATAATTTTGTTAAGTCTTCATTTTATCCCATGAAAAGTGGATTCCAAATTTGTGATTGTGATTTAAAAAGAAATTTCATACATTATTTTTCTGGTGAATAAATAAAGTAGCTGAACAAGAGAAATAGTTAAGTAACAATTTTGATCGTACAATTAATGTCAATGGTAGTGTGATGAGGGTTGTTGGATCGAAAAATTGCCACTAACTATATAATATTTATAATTTTGTCTACTGATATCTTTAAAAAAAATAAAAAAAAATCAAGCTAAGCATGGTGTTTCTTGTATGTATTGCACATATTTAATTACTACTACAAATTAAATAAGTACAATAGTTTTTTTGTCCCGATTTAGATATTTTTGATTTTGGAGGAATTATTGCTTGAGAAGTTGGAGAGTTCTTTTTGTATATTGGTGAGTAAAGTTAATAGAATTCTTTAAAGAAAGAAATATTTCTTTGATTGGAAATTGCTGAAATTAAAGCAACATCCTTAGATATACATAAACTTTCGTTTAATATATATTCCTACTAGCTAGTGGTAACTACTCTCTTACCGTTTCATATTAGTACCTTTTTTTTTTTGTATGAAACTTCTAATTTATGAAATATAATTTTTATATCTTATTCCACTTCTTTAATATATTTATTTAAATTTAGACAATTATTATTGTACAACATGTGAATTTCTCTAAGAAAAAACTCACCAACCATGATATATAGAGAACACTCACTGAAGATATACAATTTTATGAACGATTTAGTGAACGATTCATGTATATTTGACGACGTAACATTCGTATTCGATAATATTTTAATAGTGATATAATCATTACTCAATCAATCAACAAGTAATATATTTTTCGAGTCATTTTAGCAAACAAATAGTATCATTTGTGATCAATTATTTATCTATTAATGTAATTATAATGATTAGTAACATATATATTTTGTTTGATGATTTAAACTCTTTTAACCAAAAAAAAGATTTATTTTAGCGCACAAATTTAATAGTCATTCATGAAAATATTATAATTATACATATATATATATATAAAAAAAATTGCAACTGTATTGATAAACGTTGATAAACGTCTCCCAGTCATTAATTATGAAATTGCATCATTATATATAATGTTATCAAAAGTGTGGGGGGAGGGGGGGGGGAAACTAATGTTGCATAAAATTTGCTTTTAAAATAAAAATTAATAGATATATAAACACTAAATTCTAATATTATATTAATAATATATATATATATTAAAAATGAATTAAAAAATATATATGTTAATTTGAATTTGAATTATTTTAGAAATAAAAATTAATAATAATAACAACTTTAAGGTTATTTCAGATATTTTGACCAAAAAAATGCTTAACAGCACTTGTTTACCAAACACATCAATAATTTTTATTTTTTTTTAGTTTCAGCACTTTTATCCAAACACATAACTGTTTAATTTTATTTTTAAAATAAATTTCAACACATTTTAAAAGTCATTTTCTTTCTACTTATCCAAACGGGCTCAAAGTGGTTACATCAGTCTGCCTTACATCACTCGGGAGTCGAGAATATTTAAGCCTCTCTTGCCGCGCTATTTCTTTCTTCATTCCTCGAAACTTCATTAATTACCAAATTTAAACCTTAATATACATTTTATAACCTATGGTTTTATTCTCTTATTATTAAACCATCTTTTCCCATTAATTACATACACTCATTCCCTATATATAGTTCCATTCTTACCCATTCCTCATCATCATTTTCTTGTTTTGCACTGAAAATTTCTTGAGCTTATCACACTTCACTCCTCAAAAATGGCAGCTAAACGATTCTTTGATGACTCCGACCCCGACCCGAACCAACGGAATAACAAGCGGATAAAATCTACCGCTACTAGACCTTCTTTCGCTTCGTATGTCACTACTTTTTTAAAATATCACTTAATTCATGTCGATATATATATAGCGTACCTATTTAAATTTCAAAATTGTGTGACTTGTTGCTGTTTGTTTGTTTGTTATTATTTGCAGTGTCATTAAAGAAGTGGTTATGGTGAATTTCCTAGACAATGTCTCTTCCGCCTTGGAACCCATGCTCCGTCGAGTGGTATGACCTTTAATATTTGAATAAATTTTGCGTATGATCACTGAACCTTATCGTTTTATATCAACAATTAATTTTGGTACGTGCATTTAGCAGGTTAATGAAGAGGTGGAAAAAGGACTGAGGCGTTATTCATGCCGTACAATAAGTAGATCTCCTTCACTGCGAATCAAAGCATTAGAGCCGTCAATTCTCCGTCTCATCTTCAACAAAAATCTCCATCTTACAATCTTCACCGGCAGCAAAATCACCGGCGTCGATGGACGGAATCTCCAAATTCTACTGGTGGATACAAGCGGCGAAGGCATGGTTCCGACGACTTTACCGTATCCTATAAAAGTAGAAATCGTCGTACTCGACGGAGATTTCCCTTCTGAAACGAATTGGTCACGTGATGAATTCGACAAAAATATCGTTAAGGAGAGAACTGGAAAGAGGCCATTGCTTACCGGTGAACTCAATTTCACGATGCGTGACGGCGTCGCTACCGTTGGGGAAATCGAATTCACTGATAATTCGAGCTGGATTAGGTGCCGGAAATTCAGAATTGGTGCAAAAGTGGTTCAAACTGGGAATAATCAAAATACTGTTCGAATTACAGAAGCCATTACTCAAGCTTTTATGGTTAAAGATCACCGCGGAGAATGTAAGCAATCTCTTTTTATTATCACATAATTGAAATTTCGAGATTTAAACTTTGAATATGGACATAAAAACTTTTTAATTTTTTTTTTTGTATAAATAAAATACATATATTTTAAAGGAATTGACTGTTAAAACAGCGGAGAGAGTAAGCAATTTCAATTTTTTTCTCTTTTTGTAGTCAAAGCTAATTTTTCTAACTTAACAAGCATCCATGACTCATTATTCTGATTTCTAGCCTCAGAATTTCTTAAATTACAAAAGGACCTAAGTTATATAATACTAGATAGTTTTAGTTGTTTTTAAAAAATAGAGGTACTGTAGTTTATTCTGTTGTGACTTATTATGTGTTGTTTTAGTTGATAAAGTCTTCGTACACTCCGTACCCTCAGAACGCCACCTATTTGAATACACTAGATAGAATCTTTTGAAAACAACCTCTTATTATGTGTTATTTGAGTCCGAGAATAGGATAAAGTCTTTGTACACTCTATACTTTCAAAACGCCGCTTGTGTGAATACAGTGGGTAGAATCTTTCCTAAACCTCTTATTATGTGTTATTTGAGTCTGAGCATAGAATAAAGTCTCTGTACACTCTATACTCTCAAAAAGCCACCTGTGTGAATACACTGGGTAGAATCTTTCAAAAACAACCTCTTATTATGTGTTATTTGAGTCTGAGAATAGGATAAAGTCTTTGTACACTCAATACTCTCAAAATGCCACCCGTTTGAATACACTGGATAGAATTTTTCGAAAATAATCTCTTTTATCTAACTAGACAAGGATAAAGTCTACACACTTTATACTCTTTAGACCCACCCATGTGAATATGTTGAGTATGTTACTGTTGTTATATTTTATTTTGTTGTAGCGGGGTCGAGGAGTTCACTTAGTGGCTCTCATCTGATTGAGATACAGTATGTTATAGCATGTAATTTGACTTATTTTTTTTAGGTTACTGATCTACTTTTATAGAAGGCTACCTGTGGGATTACGTTGAGTTTGGAAATTAATTAGTGTGTCTCATGTTAACATATTGCAGTGTACAAGAAACATTACCCACCAGCACTAGGAGATGAAGTGTGGCGTCTTGAGAAAATTGGAAAAGATGGAATTTTT
>NW_025883290.1:0-1222 GCF_002878395.1 Capsicum annuum
TGAAAAAATTATGTTATTTATATGTGGTTTAAACTATTTTTTATGTACATAGTTAGTGTTGAACCCCTTTTGTCTAGTTCGTGCGCTTACTTTTTTTGAGTTTGAACGCCCTTAAAAAACTTCTGGTTCTGTCACTAGTGGTACTGTGCCTTGTTCAGCTTCTCTTTATCTTTTCCCATGTTGTGACTACACCAAATATCTGAATATTGAGTGGTTAAATGCAAGAACTCCTACTGGATGACCAGCTAAGTTTGGTTTGTTTTTGGTTCCTGGAAACATTTTGATTTGATAATAAATAAATAAAATTCTTGTATTTTTTTTCCAAAGCGACAGCTGATAGTGCCAAGAATAATAGAAGACATCATCTAGGATTCTGGTAGCGATTATGCTTGCTCTTGTGGTCTTTAATCATTACAGACAAAAGAAAAGAATTGCAAAGTTTCCTCTTTGAAGTGCATCTCACTCTTTGAGGATTGTATTTTCAACATTGTGTTAGCCGTGAGTAGTACATGACTGTAACGCCGTGGTTGACGCTGCTATCGAGCATGCTAAGACCCTTAACGTTTCAAAAGATGGCAAGGACCTTTGGGTCTTTAACGTTGATGAAACCACTCTCTCTAACGTTCCTTATTATGCTCGTCCTACGGTTGGCTTTGGGTACGCACTTTTTTCTAGTACATCCAACTTTTTGTGTACTTCAATTGAATCCGCTTAGTTGAAAAATTATATTGTCCTCTAACTATATTATAGTGGCAAAGTCGTAAAAACAAGTACAAATTTTAAAATTAGAATTTGTGCTCTAATCACTAACAATATACACGAAAAAACTAAGTGCTTAGACTAATAATGTGTGCATTATAATATACAATTGCTGTCAGGGCAACAAATGCCAGCGTTGGTAAGAAGTTTGAGTCGTCGATTAATGAAGGAAAATCACCAGCAGTGCCAAGCGTTCTTCGTCTGTATCAAACATTGGTAGACTTGGGTATTAAACCAATATTTATAACGGACACAAAAGAAGAATTTAGACAAGTGAGAATGGCCAACCTAAAGAAAGCTGGCTATCATTCATGGTTCAAGTTCATTTGCCAGTAAGATATAATTAATTTTGGTTAAATACTCATGATAATAATGTTAATTTGAACATTCGTTAATTGATTGATGTTTATGTGTGCATGCAGGGGAAGAAATGATACAAGATATTCAGTATTTTTCGCTTCCA
>NW_025883291.1:0-1837 GCF_002878395.1 Capsicum annuum
GTTATTAATGATTTATCTATTATGCTGTTTTTAATTCTCCGTAGACATCATTAAAGAGGTTATTCCCCCACTTTCTCATTTCAGTTGTAAGAAGTTATTTCCTTGACATTAGGGGGTGATTAATCCACTAATTGTATGTACTCCCTCCGTTTCAAAATAGTTGGCCCTTTTGACTTGGCATTCCCCTTATGAAAGTATTTATTAGGGGTTTATTTTACCAAATTAACCTTATTAATTATTCTTTAAAAATATAAATTTGAGTAAATATACTTTGTTTAGTTATTTAATGTTGAGGGTAGTATTGGAAGAATATAATAAAATACTCTTGATTTCATCAAAAGGGACAACTAAATTGAAACAAATATTTTTAAAAGAGGGTCAACTAAAACGAAACGGAGAGAGTAATTTATTTGGTTTTAGTGGAAAAACAAGCAGAAAATATTTCAATTTTTGAGTACTTTAACCCAACCAGGGCCATAAATCCATAAATCATAGAAAGAAAACATCAGATTTTATCTTACAACATCCCATAACTAGATCCATATTCGAGAACCATAACAAAAGCTTTATGTGAAATATCTTTTCTACCACCAATAGGATTTTAGCAATTATATTATCATCATTGTTTACTAAACCTTTCAAATAATATTAGTCCATGTGGGCCAAAACTTATATTCTCCCACTTAACGAATGTGTATCATTATAAACTTAAAGGTTTAATAAAAGAGTTAATACATAAAAATGATCCTAAACTTGACACCAAATTATAACTTTGACCTTAAACTTTGACAGTGCACAAATATGACCTTTAACTATTCAAAACTGCACAAATATGACCTCCAATCCTACGTGGCAAAACGCGTGTTCAACACGCAAAACTGCGCGCGTTTAGCTTAAAATCTAAGGGTATAATACATAAATATGACCTTAAACTTTGACAGTGCACAAATATTTAAATGACTATTCACTATTATTTTTTTTAATTTTCGGCTCAAAGATGAAACTGGCATCTAATTTCTTTTGTCATTGCGGAAAAAGAGCAATATTGAAGATTTATTAATTAGGTGGGTTAGCCTCATATGAAAAAATCGAACGGGTATGTATATATATATTATAAAGCAGGGGACGAATTTATGTTATATAATATATCTAAATATTATTTATTTAAATATTAAATTAAAGATGAAACTATACTAATAATAAAAAAATTATAGTTTTAATAAAACGTTATTAAATTAATGTTATTAAGGTTAGTAGTAGTAGTAGTATATTAAAAAAACGTAATTAAAATGTTATTAAATTAACGTTATTAAAATGTTATTAAATTAACGAGGGATGGATCTATGTGGTTGCCATGGGGTTCACCCGAACTCCCTCGGTAAAAAAATTACGTTGCATATATATAAGATAGAAAATGTATATTTATGTACATATATTAACGTTGAATCACATGAAACAAGACACTTAGATAGCCCAGTGGTGCTATTTGCTCTTCTTGGGCGCTTTCTTCAGCCTACTGTGCGGGTTCAATCCCTGCTAGTGGCTGTTTTTTTTTAATTAAAAAAAAGCTAGGTGCTGCTACTATAGAAATAAATAAAATAATAATAATAATCATAATTTTTTTAAATTAAAAAAATTTTAGGTGTTTCTACTATAGAAATAAATAAAAAATTATTATTATTATTATTATTATTATTATTATTATTATAATAATAATAATAATAATAATAATAAAAACATAGTTTTAACACAAAAAGCAAAACTTTGACAGTGTACAAATATGACCTTTAACTATTCAAAACTGCACAAATATGACCTCTCTCCAAGTCAGTCCTTT
>NW_025883292.1:0-6662 GCF_002878395.1 Capsicum annuum
TACTTTATGAATCTAGTGAGTCATAACATTTAGTTCTAAAAGCTATACTAGTATTCTATTTGTAAATCATGTTATCTAAGTGTGGAAAAGACACTTTTATATCTGAAATCTGAAAGCTAAAGTCTATAGCTAATGTCTTTCTGGAAAGCAATATCTGAGTAAAGTTGTGAGCCTTTACTCTTAGTTTCTAAAATGTATTCTGTTATCCCTTACACTTTTCTGTAAGCTGTAGGAAAATTTACTCAAAAAATATTTATTTACTTTTACTATTAAGGAAATACTTTTAAAAGCTTTTTGTAAGGATTACTCTTTTTTGTAGGGAGGTTCTTCTAACCGACATAAACTATGTGAGCTATCATGGAGTCTAACGTCTAGTTCCCTTATGGGAAAACCTCACATTGGGGAGCGGTGTCATACTCTTGCCAAGAAGTATAACCTAATCTAAGTGATCACATCTGTATCTGTCATCCATATAGAAATGAGAATAATTTGATAATCTGAACCTACATTGTCTTGTAGTTTTGGGGCATGAGAACATATCCAACTCGGTGCTAAATACTACTCCCTTTAATTTGTATGCTCATTCCGTTGGAAAACAACTTTAAAATCTAGTATAATGGTTTCTTAGAAAAATCAACTATATAATTGCTAAGTTAAACTTTAATCTAAAACTGTGAAGTGGATTTCATATCTAAGCTGAGATCAAAAGATTAAATCTTTATCAAAAAAATCAAAAATAATCTATTTATAGGGTGTTTATAGCACAATCAATCTTGAAATATTAATATCCACTTAGGGCTTAATGACCCATGCATTAAATTCATGTTAAAACATCATAATGTTCATGTTTGATAATATAAATATTGATAATTCAGTTTAAAATCTGGAATTTACTGTGATACATATGAAAATACGAAAATAGACATGCAATTCAACTTCTAATTCACTTGAATCTCATAATCTTGCAAATAACAATAATGGGTATGAACCCTAATTTGAAACTCATGTATATTCATACAAAATTATGTAAATTTATAATTAAAGACTAGTTTTGGGCACAAGGATGAAAGAATATCCTTGTTCATAAACCCCACATACCTTAATTGATGAAATTAAATAAAAGGCTTGATCTTGAATTCCTATTTCTGCTTTTGAAGATGCCCTCTTAAAGTTCTTGAATTGAGAATCCTTAATTTTAAGTTTTCTTGGAAAAATAATGGAGGAAAATTGAATTTATTGGAGGTTAAGTTTTGAGCTCTAGGGTTTTCTTTGAGAGAGAATTGATCAAAAGTAAGCATAAAGTGCTCAGAATGAGTTTAATCTTGTGTTATCCACGAATTGAGGGCTTGAGAATGGACCAAATTACCCTTTTTAAAATTTTAATTGGAACTGGAAAAGAAAGAAAATTCCCCATTTGGCATGCCACCGTGACGCGCCACTATCGAGGTGGCTCACTAGAAATTGGACGAATGGGAACTAAAAAATCAATGCGACGCGGAGCTATCGCAGTAAGCCACTGAAATGACATTTAGGCAATCATCGCGATGCGCCACTATCGGTGAGCTACTGGAAATTGACAATTGGGAAATGGGACTTTAAAAAAACATGGGACAATTGCGGAGGTCCACCGGAAATTGACAATTTCCATTTTGGTTTTCACCGCAACGCGATGCTTGTCGAAATGCCATACTGTTATACTAAAAATGTCATAACTTCTCAACCGAGTATCGGATTTAGGCGAAATTGGTATCGTTGGAAATCTAATTTAATTTTCTACACACTGGAGGGTCTAGAATAGGAAAATTCTATATGTATCAAAGGTTATTCATTTTTGAAGCTAGACCTTGACATTCTAGGAGCTAAATTAAGCTAGGAAAAAGTTTGGGGTATTACATTATCTCCTCCTTGGGAACAGTCATCCTTGAATGTGGATGGATAAACTGAAAATACTGAGGAACTGAGGCTATATGTTGACATACACAGCTAAGACAAGTTGTATGACTGGATCTAAAATATACTGAGCGACTGAGCTAATCTGTGAGTGCATGAATTTTACATAAAGACAACTATATAGCTGGATCTGAGATGGGAAAAGAGCTGAATTAAGGAAGATTCTTAGCTTCGACTGAATCTGAGTTCATGGAGAAAAGATGAGGATACTTGGTACGCATGTCTGTTTCTGCTTCCCAAGTGGCACCCTCAACGGAATAATTTTGCCACAGAACTTTGACCAAGGGAACTTCTTTGTTCCTTAGTCTACGGATCTGATTATGAAGAGCCTCTACTGGAACTTTTTCATATGAGAGGCTATTCTTAATATCTGTACTTTCTAGAGGGACTACAAAGGCTGAATCATCCATGCACTTCTTCAATAAGGACACATGGAACACTGGATAAACTGAGGATAAATTTGTAGGTTGCTCAAGCTCATATGCTACCTTTCCCAAGAAACTCAAAATCTTATAGGGGCCTATATATTGGGGACTAGGCTTCCCCTTTTTGCCAAATCTCTTCACCCCTTCATAAGTAAAACTTTCAAATAAACAAGATCATCAACCTCTAACTCAAGATCTCTCTTTCTTACGTCTACATAAGATTTCTAATGACTTTGAGCTACTTTCAATCTTTCTCGAATTAACTAAACTTTCTCCATGGACTCAAATACCATGTTTGGCCCAATCAAAGAGGCCTCGCCCACTTCAAACCAACCGAATGGTGATCTACATCTTCGCCCATAAAGAGCTTCAAACGAGGCCATTGGAATACTAGCATGATAATTGTTATTATAGGAGAACTTAATCAATAGAAAATGCTCATCCCAACTGCCTTTGAAATCAATAACACATGCCCTTAACATATTCTCTAGAGTCTAAATGGTCCTTTCTGCCTGACCATCTGTCTGTGGATGAAAAGATGAACTAAGATAAACTTAGGTACCAAGACCCTTCTGAAAGGCTCTCCAAAATTGAGAGGTAAACTGAGTATCGCTATCTGAGATGATAGATAAAGGAAATCCATGCAATCTAACTAACTCTCTGATATACAACTTAGCATAATCTTCATCTGCGTAGGATGTGTGAACTGGCTAGAAATGCACTGACTTAGTCAACCTATCTACAATAATTCTGATCGAATCATACTGATGACGCGAATGGGGTATTCCAGTCATAAAGTCCATATTTACCTCTTTCCACTTCTAAGTGGGGATACCAAACTCCTGCAACATACTACCAGATCTTTGGTGCTCTACCTTAACCTATTGACAAGTTTTACACTTCGCTACAAGTTTCGCTATATCTTTCTTCATACCACTCCGCCAATAGATTTCCCGAAAGTCGTGGTACATCTTGGTGGATCCTGGATGAGTGGAGTAACGCACACCATGTGATTCTGCCATAATCTATTGCCTTAAATCATCAACACATAGTACACACAATCTACTCTAGTACCTCAACACACCTTATCCCCCTTGGGAGAAAATCTTTACCTTTTGGTGTTTAACTAACTCCTTCAGTTTGACCAAACTAGAATCCTTATCCTGATTTTATTTCACTTCTGAAACTAAAGAATATTCGGAACTACTCTGGACCAAAATATTCCCTTTAGCTGAATCAACCAATCTCATACCCAGTCTTGCTAACCAGTGAACTTCCCGACTAACTCTTTCTTATCATTTTCCACATGAGCAACATTGCCCATGGACAATCTTCTAAGGGAGTCTACCACTATATTGGCCTTGCTCAGATGATACAACACACTCATATCATAATCCTTCAATAATTCTAACCACCTTCTCTGCCAAAGATTCAACTCCCTCGGAGTAAATACATACTGTAAACTTTTATGGTTTGTAAACACATCAACATGTACCTCATAATTATAGTGCCTCAAGATTTTCAATGCAAACACTATAGCAGCTAACTCAAGATCATGGGTAGGGTAGTTCCTTTTTTGAGGTTTAAGTTGTCTTGAGGCATAGGCTTTAAATTTATCTCTCTGCATCAACACACAACCCAGACCAATTCTAGAGGTATCACAATACACAACAAAACCATCTGTATCATCAGGTAATGCTAAAATTAGAGCTGAAGTGAGTCGAGTCTTTAAATCCTAAAAACTCTTCTCAAAGGAATTTGACCACTGAAACTTAACTTTCTTTTGGGTCAATCTAGACATAGGGGATACTATAGATAAAAAAACCTCAACAAAATGTCTATAATAGCCAGCTAAACCCAAGAAACTTCTAATGTCTAATGGAGAAATAGGTCTAGGCCAGTTTCTTACTGCCTCCATCTTTTGGGGATCAAATCTAATACCATCATTGGAAATAATATGACTAATAAAAGCTACTGATCTTTGCCAAAATTCACATTTACTGAATTTGGCAAAAAACTAGTGATCCCTAAGAGTTTGCAACACAATTCTAAGGTGGTCTGCATGATCATCCTCACTACGATAATAGACAAGAATATCATCTATAAAAACTATGATAAACATATCCAGATACTATTTGAACACTCGGTTCATCAAGTCCATGAAGGCTATGGGAGCATTTGTTAGTCCGAAGGACATGGCTAGAAACTCGAAATGACCATAATAGATTTTAAAAGCTATCTTTGGAATATCACATTCCTTTACTCTAAGCTGATGATAACTGGATCTAAGGTCTATCTTAAAGAAGTAACTTGCACGTTAAAGCTGGTCAAATAAGTCATCAATTCTAGGGAAAGGATATTTGTTTTTGATTGTGACTTTTTTCAGTTGACGATAGTCAATGCACATTCGCAAAGACCCATCTTTCTTTCAAAGGAATAGGACGGAAGCACCCCATGGAGAAACATTAGGTCTTATGAAACCTTTATCTAAAAGATCTTTAAGCTATTCTTTTGAATATTTAAGATTGGATGGAGCAATATGGTAAGGAGGAATAGAGATAGGCTGAGTATCTAGAAAAAGGTCAATACCAAATTCTATTTTCCTATCAGAAGGTACCCTAGCAAATCTTTGGGAAAAACATCAAGAAACTCATTGACTACACTAACTGATTGAACTGTTGGAGTCTCAAACTTAGTGTCTTAGACTCAAATTACATGATAGATACACCCCTTGGAAATTAACTTTTTGGCTTTAAAATAAGATATGAAATGACTTTTGAGAGACATTGAATTTTCTTCCCACTCAAAGACCGGCTCATATAGAAACTAAAAATTCACCACTTGAGTGCAAAAATCTATTGATACATAACAAGAATGGAGCTAATCCATACCAAGAATAAGGTCAAAGTTAACCATATCTAATTCTATTAGGTCTACCAATATGATTTTATGCAGGATAGTGATAGAACACTTCCTATGGATCTGTTTGGCAACAACTAACTCACTCACTAGGGTAGAAACTAAGAAGGGCTAGGGATTTTTTCAAGACCTATTTCAAAATTTACTGCAACTAATGGGGTCACATAAAAGATATTTGACCCAAGGTCTAACAACATATAAACATCAAGATAAAAGACACGAAGCATACCAGTAACAATATCTGGAGAATCCTCCTACTCCTGATGGGATGGTAAAACATAAAACCAATTCTGGAGCTGACTACCACCGGTACTAGATGATGCATCCTGAGGAGGGACTGGGCGACCTAGAGGAGCTGGTGCACTAGTAGCCTGAGTTTGGGGACGAACATCCATATTTCCCTGTATAGCATGCGGACACTCTTTGATTCTATGTCCCAACTTACCACAACCATAACAATCTTTCTGTCCCAAAAAATATTCACCAGGATGATTCTTACCATACCTAACACATGGAGGATAACTGGACGTTCCACTAACACTATTCTGAGATTTGGACATAAAAGTCTTACCCCACTATTCCTGTCTAGCTCTGGGAGTAGGAATACTAGTTGAAGATGGCACTGACATAAATGAATGATTCTGAAACTGTGAATGACTTCCACCTTTAGACCTAGTCTGGCCATACTCAAACTGCTCAATTCTAGCCTTCTTATTTCCTCTCTCTCTTCTCTTCAACTTTTCTACCCCAATCTGCTAGGCATAAATCATCAACCTAGAAAGATCTATGTCCCTAATAAGCATGGTAGTCCTACATTCTTTGACTACTAAACCGGATAATCCAGTAACAAACTTACTTACACTTGCCCTAGGATCAGCCATAGTATCAGGGGCATACTTAGACAGCTGGTTAAACTTAAGATAGTACTCCTTCACTGTTATTGAGTCTTCCCTCGAGTTCACAAACTCATCTATCTTAGCTTCTCTTATTTCACATGGAAATAAACTATCTAGAAAAGTATCCCAAAATACCTGCCAACTCATAGGAGTTGCATTCTTGCCTCTACCATTCTTCCACATAACTACCCAATCATATGCTACATCCTTCAATCTATAGGATGCTAACTCTATACTCTTCTCTTCAGAAATATGCATAATTTGGGTGATCTTCTTTAACTCATCTAAAGAAAGTTGTGGGTTCTCACCTGCTTTTGACCCAAAGAACTCTGGCGGATTCATTCTCATGAAGTCTCAGATTTTGGCTGCTGCTAAATTACCATTCTACTGAGGTGGGACTACCGCCGTATGGTTTCTTTGAACATTGGCAGTCACTGCCTGGGCCAATGCCTGAAAGGCAACCTAAAATTTA
>NW_025883293.1:0-2261 GCF_002878395.1 Capsicum annuum
TCTCTTTTAGTGCTCTTGGATGATGAAATTAAGATGTTAGTAGGGTTTTAATGTAATTAGGAGCTATATATTTCATAGGGTTAAGTTTAGGGACGTGTGAGGAGTACTAAAAGAATTAATAACCCTCAAAATAACTCAAAGGGGAGTTTCTAAGTCACTTGAAACCATAAGATATGCGCCGCACATGCTATCGCATATATTTACATAGGCACCGCATATGATATCGCCTAAATTTACATAGGCACAACAGATGATATCGCCTATATCTACATAGGTGCCGCATATGCTATCGCCTATATTTACATAGGCGCCGCATATGCTATCGCATATGCTTTCTAGTGGCCATGTGCGATTGGTTAGTCGATGCACTCTACTTCGTGTAGACACCTAATTTCGTCTCTCCCCGATATCGTTTTTACCTATTGTTTACCTTATCTTACCGTGTACCCTCACCCGTGTGATAATCCCTCCACAAAATGACAAAAATAACAACCCCCTAACTAATTTTGTTTTATCGTAATACTCTAACAACCCACCCAATTAAAAAAAACACCTACCTACCCTATCCTAACAAACTCTACCCCACCTCACCACTACCCCCTACCCCACGTGACCCCACCCTCACCTCATATATACACGGTTCCACTCAGAAAATGAGGAGAGCTTGGACAGGAATTCCACTCACACTATAGTATTCTATAGCCCATTAGAAAAAAAATAATCAACATACACACACTCTCAACTACTCATCCTCAGACCCTTTCTCCATTAGCAGACCTGACCGAAGGAAACAACAGAGATTTTCTTCCCCATTCATACCCCACACTAAAATACACACATAGGTATACACCATGGCTCTTACAGTAAACCAGAGGGTGAGGAGAAAAGGGGAAAGAAATGGTCTTTGAGGGAGAAATACACTGAACGAGAAGAATCAATTGAAAAATTCATTCAAATTCCCATCACCCTTTTATCGAAAGTCGAGATATGCACTAAAATGAGATAGGTATCGCATCCAATTATTAGCTCTGGTGATCGTTGTTGCCAAAAAAACGTCAAAGCATACGGAGATTTATCGAAATTGGACGTTTTTTTTGATTGCTTTCTTTTAGTTTTCTTTTTGTCACTGCCAGTTCGCCTGAGCTTGATTCTATTTGGTTTCAGCCCTTTATTGGATCTTTGGGGGTGTTCGGGTCTTATGTGTTGCGGGATCCATTCGATATTGCGTTTGGGGGTGTTCGTGACTAACCCGTCCAATATTTATGATTTGGTTTTCACTTTGAGGTCTTGTTCTTTGGTTGAAATCTGTTCGGGTGGAAATTTTGAGACACTGATTGGGTTTGCTCGTTGTGAGGTTCTCCGATCGAGTATTTTGGTCTTCAGATTTCTTTATTATCGGCAAGGATCAGTTTCATCGAGGTCCATTTCTTCTACCGATCTTTATTTTATCTTAACTCTTTATTGATGTTGTGGGAGTGGATGATTTATTTGTTGTGTGTTTGGTTTGAATATTCGTTGTTTGTGTTGTGTTTGATATTGATTTCGGATTATGTGATGTGATTGGAAAATCGAAGCATACACTAATCATGTGGTTAAAAATGGACTTGGGGGTGAGAATTAAAATTTGATATAATTGGATATTTGGATTAATTGATTTCGTTATGTGTACCAAATACTTAGTAGTATCATGATACGCCGATTGGTTTAGGCAAAGGTAGGTTGGGTAGGCAAGATTTAGGATTTGTGATTATTGAATGGTGAAATATTTGTGGAATGGTTTTGATTTATACATTGACATCTATTGTATTAATTTGGCTGGGGAATGCCCCAAAGTATCTGTATATATTTATTCACCGGGGAATGCCCCGAGGTACCTTGTACTTGGAAGATGTTCGTGGTGAAGGCCCGAGGCATCGGGTGAAGCGGTAGAGCGTAGTATAGGATTAGTCTAGGGTAGAATAGATTTATATTTCCGCATTATTTATTTTTGCACTGTATAGTTGGACTGGACTTCACATTTTTGGATTGTTTTGTTTTGTTTATTGTTTGATTATTTTGCTTGCTTTTGTGTGGTTTATACATTTTGTAGTGCCAAAATAGTTGATACACTCTACCAAGAGACCGTGGTTGAACCACGGGATCGAGGGGTGCCTAACACCTTCCCCTCGGTCAACAGAATTCCTTAGCTGGAGTCTCTGTTCGCAAACCAATTTAAAGAGTCAAATGGTTTTGAAAAGGATTTTTCCAATGGTGACTTGGCA
>NW_025883293.1:2361-3484 GCF_002878395.1 Capsicum annuum
TTGTTGATGTTATTTTCACTTTTGTGCGTTTTCGTGCTCTTTGTTTATAGTATTTATCCTATGTTTTACCTCTTTATATCTGTCATCATGAGTCTACCCCCCGGCCTTCTTTCTGCAACAAGTCTGTAGTACACGTGTTGTACATAAACTCTAGTTGAGTCACCCTTATTTTAGGAGGGAACCGTCGGTGTTATGGAGTAGGTGGAAAGCAAAGCAGCCACTATCGACCATACGCTCCCCCGAATAGCCTTGTTAGTGAACCACAACGTAGGTCAGCCTTTAGGTCATGCTTATGTGCATCATATGGAGACCTAGCGGGACCCACATGGCCCTTTGTAGGAGACTCCCTTCTAAAGCATCCCTACGTGCTAACTGTTGTATTTTTAAGGGTAACGTGGTCATTTGACGGACTGATTTTTGAACAAAAAAAAATTTTAGGAGTAAGGTGCATAGGCAAAAACGAAAAAGAAAAAAATAAGAAAAAAAAAGAGTGAGTCAAAAAGAATGAATCACAAGGAGTGTCGTAGTTTATTTTAGAATTCTTTATGGCTTTTGTTCTTCACGATCCAAAAACTCAAAAAAGATTTTCTACGTTTTACATTTGCCTTGTCAAAGTACCGTAAATTCAAAAAAAAAAGGGTTTGTTTGCCTTTTCTACTTATTTCATAATTGGTGGTGTCAGTCTTAGTTAAAGTGTCTAGCGGAAAATCCAAATTTTTTTTTTTCATTTGTTTTTGGTAGTGTCTCTTAAGTTAGGGTCAATTTATTAGTTAATCGTTAATTGTCCAATCTAGATGAACTACGCATACCTGATTCCCTTCCCTTGGGTGGGGATACGTAGGCAACCCTTGGTGGGTTCGATAATTCTTTGTGTTGGCCTTTGTCTTAGTATTAGCCTAGGTCTCTCGCCCTATAATCTAGAGTTGTTTGCCAAGTAGATTGATTTCCCTCAGTACTTCTGTTCGGAAAATTGGAGTCATGGATGTGGTCTGTCCCATCGACATATGTTTGCGTCAAGAATCCAAAGGGTTGGGAATCTTCTACTCCTGTCAAAGTTTTGAGATAACGTCTTGTATGTTATTACAGGATGGATTTGTCCACCAAGTCTAGAGTTCTGATGGTT
>NW_025883293.1:3584-6940 GCF_002878395.1 Capsicum annuum
ATGTTACCCCTCGTCCAGATTTAATAGAGGCTTTGTTGACCTTTTGGCATCCAAGTAGTTTGGTGTTCAGGTTTACGGAATGTGAAATAACTCCTACTTTGGCGGAAATATCGGGTTTGTTGCATTTGCCCTATATCGAGAAGGATATAATCCGAGCATGAAATCATACTTCCGTGAGATTTTTGTAGTCTTGTAGTTTGAAAAGTAAGGGTATCCATTTGGGTTGTTTAAGTGACTCGTGGGTTTCCCTAGATTTTTCGTTCGCTAGATTTGGGCCCTTGGAAGGTTTTGATTGTTTTTGGGATGAATTTCATGTGACTAAGGAGAAATGGGAGAGAAAGTGTCTTAAAGTCTTCGCCCTCGCTTTGTTAGGTACTTTAGTGTTTCCACTAGAAGAAAGACGTATTAATACCCGTTTGCAATCTGTGGTGATGGCCCTATTTCATAAGGATCAAATCGACAAGGACATTAATCAAAAGGGCAGGTTCACTCTCATACCCATGATCTTAACAGAAATATATAAGGCTTTAACCGAAGTGAAGGGGGGAAGAAGATTTTTTGAGGGTAGTAACCTGATATTGCAGTTATGAATGATGGAGCATTTACATGCGCCTTCTTTAGTTAGACCAGATGTGTTAGATCATTGTATTCCCAATCGAGTGAAAGCCATGGACTCCAAGTTGCATTTGGATAAATTCTAGTTACCCGTGGGAGTCGACGCTTGGATTGAATTTCTTGAGTCAAGAACCAGGGATAACATTTTGTGGACTTATCTGTGGCTTTGCCCAAAGATGGTATTGTTGGGTTGTCAGACGCAGCTCCCTTTAGTTATGTTAGGGCTCAATTGCACTAGACCATACAGTCCTTCTAGGGTAATGCACCAGTTGGGTAGGCTACAGGACGTGCCACCAACAGTGGATCTTCTGAAGGATATTGAGTACTTCAAGGACCAAGCCTTAGGTGAGATCAAGTACGAGCAGCTTTGGAAGCGTGCAACAAAGTTAGGTGTGGACACACTCAAAGAAAGTTTGGATAATCCGGGGTACACTCAGGGATATGGGGTCTTGCTTCAATCTATCCCTCTGGGTATCAGTCAACCCTTACCAGCGCAGCTTAGAGGGAGAATACAAGAAGAATGCATAGTAGACGACCATCAGGATGAAAGTGTAGGGTCCAAAGTGGAAACGCTGAGAGTTCAGTTAGCAGATTTGTTCAAGATGGTAGAAAGGTGTCAGAATAATCTTTCCAAGTGCACTCCTCATGAAGCAGGAATACGGACCCGAAGCTTCCTCCCCGGTATCAGGGTGTCTTTACAGGATATGCTACAAAGTTTAAATTGGAGAAAGAGCACTTCAGAGGTAGGTCCATATCAGCCAAGGTCATCACGCAGAGCACCAGTCTAAAAGAGCACTTCTTACCTTTATTCAGTTTGAGTCTTTTATGTGTAGGGTGGTGTCTGCTTTGTGTCGAAGTCAAGTTGTTTTTGGTATTAGAGTCTTTATTAGAAATTTCACCTATGTCGTCTTAGGGGTCTATAATATTGTTTCGTATTTGTTGTTTAGTTTTAAAGTGGTCCCAAACTTTTGTACGTTTTTGTTGTTTTCTTTCTTCAAAATGTTATGATGTTATGTCTTTCCTTGGTTTATTTATTTTCGTTTTTGCAAAAAAAAAAAAAACAAAAAAAAAAGTGGGTAATGTTTATGCACACGTTGCCCGAACTACGCAAGATCTGATTCATGTACAACATGATACGTAGGCAACCTACTTTTGGGTTCGATCTAATCATTTTGTTTCATTTTTTGCATTATTTTTCCTCTTTTAAGGAAAAAACAAGCCATAAAAAATGATAAAATAAAGGTAGATAACGAGAGAAAGGAAAAGAACAGAGATGGATACAAAATAATAATAATAATAAGTATAGATAAAAAAATAAGTGTAGACAAAAATCAGGATGATGTTAAAATGACCTCGCTACCCTCAAAAACTGGTAGAAATGAACATGAATTTAGGACAATTTTACCAATGTGATTCCCATTCTTGTGTGTGACCTAATCCTAACGGATGTCGTCTTTGATGAGCATGTTCTTTCAGATAACAGTGGTAGGTTTGCAGCACTCTGGCTAGTCACCCATACTTCACTAGATCCAAAGCAAAGCTCTCCATGGCTACCAGAGAGATTGAGAATTTGCTCATTGACCCGAATCAGGATCACAGGGAAGAAAGTTCTGAACTCAATGATGAGATAGTAAGGCTCAGGCAACAATTGATTGATTTAAACTGGGCATGGGCCAGCGGAATGCCTCCTCCTCCGCTCCCTGAAGGTCTTGGGAATATCTCTAATTGCCCACCATTCTCTCAGTCACAATTCTCTGCTCCTATTGAGTCACCTTAGTACGCGCCAGGTTCACTCTGCGACATTATTATCCTGGCAGTTCTGGTGTGCCCTTGGTAGCTCCCCAATCAAGACCCGCTGTTCAGCCAGCACCACCAATCACACCGGTATTCGTGGCTTCACCAACCTGTGAAACTCCCATATATGCTGTACGTCCCACAATGAGGCTTCTTAGGTCTGCCAGTGAGCCAATACTGAAGGTTTCAGATAGTCAGTATTATGCCCCGGAGCCTACTTTGCAAATGAATAAACCATATGGGTACACTCAGCCACCTGTATTTCCATTTGATATGGTGAAACCTATCGCAATGGAGGAACAGGATATCATAGCACAGAAATTGAAAAGTTTAGAATAAGCTATGAGGAATTTGTAAGGAATCGGAGATTATAGGAGTGTTTCCGATAAAGATCTTTTCATGTTCCCAAACATCAACCTTCCCCCCGGTTTTAAGATGTCTAAGTTTGAGAAGTATATAGGACACGGTGATCCCGTGGCACACTTAAGATGTTATTGCAACCAGTTGAGGGCTGCAGGAGGAAAGGAAGAACTGCTCATGGCCTTCTTTGGCGAGAGTCTTTCTGATCTGGCCTGAGAATGGTTTATCGATCGAGATATCGATAAATGGAATAGCTGGGATGATTTGGCTTATGAATTTGTTCAACATTTTCAGTACAACATCGACCTGATTTTGGACGAAAAGTCCTTGGTCAACATGAAGAAAAAAAGCACTGAAGGTTTTAGGGAATACGCGATAAGGTGGCGTGAACAGGCCGCCAGGTTAAAGCCTCCAATGAAAGAAAGTAAGTTGGTAGAAGTTTTCATTCAGGCATAGGATGAGACCTATTTTCAACATTTACTTCCGACAATGGGAAAATCTTTTATGGAAGTCCTCAAAATGGGGGAGATGATAGAGGACGGGATTAAGACCAGCCGAATAGTGAGTTTTGCCGCATTAAAAGCCAC